>NC_135548.1:1898009-1933009 GCF_045843805.1 Urocitellus parryii
TAATCCAGATTCATCTTGCTCAAGAACACTCAACTAAGTCTCTTCCTCATTTATTTACTTATTTATTTTTGGTTTCTAGAATTGAACACAGGAGCCCTCAACCCCTGAGCCCAGTCCCCAGCCCTATTTTGTATTTTATTTAGAGACAGGGTCTCCCTGAGCTGCTTAGGGCCTCCCTTTGGCTGAGGCTGGCTTTGAACCCACGATCCTCCTGCCTCAGCCTCCACAGCCACTATGATTGCAGGTGTGTGCCACCATGCCTGGCTCCAGTTTTATTTTTAAATTCTTGCTTTTGCACATTATTTGAGTAGCCCCTTGCATTTTTCTTATATATTTGCAAGAATTTTTTATTCATATCATTGCTATATCATACATATAAATTGTATACATATGAATTCACATAAGGAGTGTCTATATGAATTTCTATACGTTATATTGAATATAGAGCTATTTATATTGAATGATACATAAATTATGTGAATATAAATATCACCAACTTATATAATATATAATTGTATATTTTAACATACAATGTCATTTTGAATATATAATATTATAAATCACATATTATGATCATATACTATGAATATATAGTGTAATCATATATTCATATTTTATATATATATATATATATATATATATATATATATTCCATTATTAGATGCATTGAATGTGACATATTTGCATTTCCTATATATATTTTTCCATGCTATTTTACATGCATTATTTAAAGAGAAATATTCCCCTACCCTTACACCATCCAGAGACTTTTGTCTGCCAACGTACGACCCTTGCACATGGATTTTCTATCTAAAATACCTACTTCTATATGAAAATACAGGCAATGGGGCCCGACAGTCTCTTTATCTGCATAAAGAGCTACTTTTCCGAATGGTCGATGCTAATGGCTGAGCCTGGTGCATGGACCCCGGGTCGGAGTCAGCTTCACTGAGAAAGTTTGGATCGATGGCGCTTTGATCGACGCGGTGAAACTCGGAGGGAAACCTTAATATACGAGTCTTGATCTGCAAGATGCAGATGGACATCTTCATTGATCCAATTGGGTGCGCTCGCCGAGCATGTGTGTTCTGGGGTAACTTAATTTCCAGATGATTAATACCTTCCCATTGTTGTCGGGATAAATATCCTTTCAATTACACTTAGAAGATCATTAGGGTGGAGCGCCAAATGTTGATTTTGCTCAATGCACCTAATAAATGAATCTTTCAGCCATTAATCTCGACAAGCTTGCTTATTAAACCTGAGTAGTATATTTTTTTTTTGTTTGTTTTGTAGATAATCAGGTCTTCTGCTATTAATCACATTTTCTTTGACAATCTTTATTCAGTAATTTTTTTCCTTAGATTATGCACCAGGACAGGTAATATTCCAATATATACAGGTGCATATCATTAAGTATAAATGCACATATGAAATTCATGGTGAAATACACATTATATAATATTTTTAGCCTAACGCAGTCTCGTGCATATTTATTCCCCAATATGAATCAATCTATCAAAATAAAATCGACCACAAGGTTATAAAAATTTAGGTAGAACTTGATGAACAAAAGACAAAACTGAGAAGCCGTAAAGGAGGAAAAAATGATCATATAACTACACAAAGACTAATTAAGATGTTTGCAATGGGAGACAATCCCAAATTATACCCAAAACAACAGGGTTTGATGGTGCACGCCATGGGAGTCTGAGGCAGGAGGTTCACAAGTTGGAGGTCAGCCTCAGCCACTTAGGGAGACCTTAAGCAGCTCAGGGAGACCCTGTCTCTAAATAAAACACAAAATATGGCTGGGGACGGGGCTCAGTGGCTGAGTGTCCCTGAGTTCAATCCGTGGTCCCCCAAAAAATTGTAGCACACAGCCCCCTAAAAAAATAAGAAAAAACATGAAGATTTATCATTCCGATTATTATATGGTCAGATAGTAAAATATATATAAAGAGGCGACCCTATGATTTCCTTTTCAAAGGGACAAATGTGGGAATTTTTAGCGTTCATTAGCGGAAGGCGGCACTATTGATTTGCACACGGTAAAAATTCAACCTGGTTATTCAACTTGCTGATTTCAGTGATTCTTTTTTTTTCCCCGCCTTGGTAAAAGGAATTTAACCCAATGGTTCTTCACCGATGAGCCTCATCCCAGGCTCCTTTTTATTTTGAGAGTTTTGGTCCGTGGCTGAGGCTGGCCTCCAAGTTTCGAGCCTCCTGCCTCAGCCTCCGGAGCTACTGGTGTTAACAAGCGTGGGCCACCGTGCCCGGCTCGATGTGCTCATTGTAAGTGAGAGAAATCCAAGCAGAGATGAAGGAAAGGGGGATGGAGGGGGAGGGAGGAAGAAAAGGAGGAATAAAGAGAAAGAGTGAGATGTATTTTGAACGTCTTCTACGAGGTCCAAGTTGCTGTAAATACCTAGTGCGCTCTCTCTCTCTCTCTCTCTCTCTCTCTCTCCCTCTCAATATAAATGCATGCTTTTCTTTTTACTGGTCCCTCCCTGAGCAGGTGAACATTGCACAAGGCACGAGTTTTCTCCATCATTTTGGGAATTTATGCTTCCGACCGAGCAACTGCTCGGTTTTGATGTGCCTAATAAAAACCGCGATGCGTAAAAGATGGCTCGGTGTCCGACGTTTGCAAATTGCTGGCTCTGGGTCCCAGCAAAGTGCTGAGTGGATGGGCTACAGGGATACAAGCAGGATTCAGACAGCAGGGCTGAGAAGTAACCTAAGAAAGTCCTTATCAGCTTGAAAAGGGACTTAAAATCAGCAGAGTATAGGGACGCAGCAGCCTTCTATAGGATCACAGCCACCTCAGTGTTGAATTCACAATCGCTAAACTGGAACCAACCCAGGTGCCCTCCAACAGATGGATGGATAAAGAAACTGTGGTACATATACACAATGGAATATTACTCAGCCATGAAGAAGAGTGAAATAGTGACATTTGCTGTTAAGTGGATGGAGCTGGGGACTATCATGCTAAATGAAATAAGCCCAACCCCAAAACCAAAGGCTGAATGTTCTCTATGATACATGGATGCTAATTCATAATAAGTGGGTGCTAGGGAAGAACAGAGGTGCTTTGGATTAGGCAGAGGGGAGTGAAGGGAGGGGAGGGGATGGGATAGGAAGGTCAGGAGAATGAATGGGACCTTAGGGTCATCGGTGCAGAGACGTTCTACAGAAAGGTTTTATGAACTGCCCAAGCGGTTGCATGACCTGGAGACCCTCGAGATGCACCTGGGAATTCTTCCTCCAGAGACGATTCCCAGTCGGTGAAGTTGGAATCCCCTGTCCATTAAGGGAGGATGCACCCTGGAAATCCAGACGAGTATCCCGTCATGCAGGAGGGTCTGGAATGAATTTATTTAATTTAATGCATTAATTTAATTTAATGCAAGCAAAATGCAGCCGTTTATCCAAACAGTCGATGCATGATACACTAAATGGGTCAGAAAATGGACATCTCTGTGGCGAGAAAAATAAGTCATGATCACAGACCCTTATTTTTTTTTTTTTAAAGAGAAATCTTGTTCAAGTGCAAGTTTATCTGTTCTCCATGGTACCAGGGATGGAGCGCAGGTTTCTTAACAACTGAGCCACATCCCCAACCATTCTTTTAAAATTTTTGTTTTGAGACAGGGTCTTGCGAAGTTGTTTAGGACCTTGCTAAGTTGCTGAGGCTGGCCTCCAACTTGCCATCCTCCTGCCTCAGCCTCCAGAGCCACTGGGGTATGACCGGCACGCGCCACTGGGCCTGGCACGGGTCAACTTTGGATACCGTTTGAGCACTCGACAAAAAATTAGTTACTGAATCCCATCCTGGGTTGGGCCAAACCCGTGAAGACCGGGAAGTCACGTCCAATTGGGGGTGGGCTGGGGAGACCCACGACCAAAACGTGGCCATTTTTTTTTTTTTGCAAGATTTGGTGGAGGTGTCAATCAAAAGAACTGAATGGGAGACAGCACCGTAGAAATTTCCAGAACCTTCTTGCAGAATTCGTCCAATTCAGCACTATTCACTGGGCACCCTGGAGGCTGCTCTGTGCATGGCGGGATATTGAGGTGCATCCTTGACCTCTACCTATGTATTATTTTTTTCAATTTATTTTTATTTTTTGAGCCAAGGATTGAATCCAGGGATGCACTAACCACTGATCAACACCCCCAACCCATTTTATTTCATTTTATTCATTTTATTTTATGACTTTGAGACAGGGTGTCTCTGATTCTCTCAGTGCCCCACTAAGTTGCGGAGCCTGGCCTCCAATTTGCAATCCCCTGGCTTCAGCCTCCCAAGTCTCGGGGATTACAGGCATGTGCCACCACGATCCGCTCCCCACTATTTATTAATGGATCTCTTATTTTTGTTGCTGTTTTTAACCCCAGCAGCTCTGGAGGCTGAAGCCGGAGGATCACAAGTTGGAGGCCAGCCTCAGGCACGTAGCAGGACCCTCAGCAACCTAGCAAGATTCTGTCACTAAGTAAATATGAAGGGGCTGGGAAGGAGGCTCAGTGGTTACGTGCCCCTGGGTTCAATCCCTGGTCTGGGGACACAGACGCACACAGAGGGACCAACCTTGGGGACCAAGGGACAAGCTGGCATCTGCGAGCCCAACAGAGAGGCCGCAGGAGGAGGTCTCAGAAGGTGACCTCATTCCCCAATGGAACTGCCCATCGGTGCCCTGAAAACTGGTAAAAATAGAGAATGTCCCTTTTTATGATTTTTTTAAAAATATTTTTCTCTTTCCAAGCGAGGTCTCCCCGCGGTTGCAGCCGGCGGAGGACTGTGACAGTTGACATGTGTGTCCCCACGTGCCTGCAGAGCCACTTGGCCTCCGATGCAACTCGGCAGCTGATGTGCAGCCAGAAGGAGACTCAAAAATAGGTCTGGCCCCAGCGAAAAAAATCTGCATTTGCACAGAGAAGGTTAGTTAAGAAAAAAAAAAAAAAAAAAAGAAGAAGAAGAAGAAAAAAATATCTATATAAAGCCGCCTGCCTCGCTCCACCGTTGGTGCTAAAAAAGGTCATTTTTTGGTAATGAAATGACTCATTTGCATTTTGCGGGGAACACTGTGACTTTCATGGCTCAGGCCCCCGATTCTCTTTTGTGCTCGATGTTGTTAAATATGATTTAACAAAAATATGACCAAAAAAAGAAAAAAAGAAAAAAAAGAATCACTTAATTAGAAAGTTGACCTAAAACAAATGTTAAGAAAAAGTCACGGAACGCCCAAGAAAACATCTGTTTTTCTTTGCCACCAAAGGAGCCACAGCTCAGGAGGCCGGTGCTGTTAATATCTAACCTTTGGTTTGGTTGCTGTCAAGAACCGTGCAGAAGGTCACATCCGCCACCCCCCAATGGGTTTTTATATGGAAAAAGGAGAAAAATGTAGCCTTTTTGCAAGTCAATGCAAGTATCTCCTCCTTTTTTAGTGGTTCTTTTTAGTTATGCAAAAACGGTGGGATTCATTTTGGCATGATTATAGAGGCATGGATGTCGGTGAGATTATTTTTTTGATACCAGGGATTGAACTCAGGGCACTCGACCCCTGAGCCCCGTCCCCAGCCCTATTTTGCATTTTATTGAGGGACAGGGTCTCCCTGAGTTGCTCAGGGCCTCACTTTGGCGGAGGCTGGCTTTGAACTCTCCATCCTCCTGCCTCAGCCTCCCGAGGTGCTGGGATGAGAGACGTGCATGAGTGCATCTTGCTTTCCAAAAGGTTTGCTAGTGAAAATCTGTAGCATTCTACTACTTTCCCCCCAGTCTCCTGATAAAAATATCCATGGAGATAATTGCACCTGTATTAATGACCGTGAATTCTACTTTTTAAAATATTTCACCTTGAAGAAAGACATTTTGCACTCTTGAAAGTGACTCTCATTGATCCCCATGCACATGATTGTTTATGCCAATCACTGCCTCAATTTAATTATCTTTTGGGAAAAAAAAATCCCTCTTACTAATTGCTCAGAGATACAGTAGCTCGCAAGAGTGTCAATCATGTGGAGCTGAGCTTTATGCAAAACGCGTTGCATTGAAACACAAAGTGGAGAGTTGATGGTTTAGTTCCTTGTGACTTGTGTGAAGAGCAGTGGACGCTTTTTTTTAATTATTATAGATGCAAAATGCATTTTTACAGATGTGTCATCTCAGTCTTCTATCAATCTACTATCTATTATCTACCATCATCAATATTATCGGTGATCTCTACCCAGCCACCATCGATATATCTATATAGACATCATCTTGCACCTATCCTTCATCGATATCTGGTGTCTCATCTATTTTCGCCATCCTCCTGCCTCAGCCTCCAGACTTGCTGAAATTGTCAGGGTGCAGCAGCGTGCACTGAGCAAAATATTCATAATTATGTTGCCCAATGTCCATTCAGAATCTTATGCATGTCAGGGTTCTTTGAATATCCGTATGCTTTATGGTATTATGATATTTCTTTTGGGTATCTGGGAATTCCTTGACTATTTAATAAAAAACAATCCATCAAGGGCAAATAAAACTTGATGCTATATATTTTGAACAGTAGAGAGCAAGTATTTGACATGGTTCCTACCCTTATCTACAACTGATCATCTATCTTTCAACACTTATTTAAATATCTTTCTCTACCATCCACTCATGCATCCATCCACCCACCCATTATCTAACCATCCATCACATGTCGATCTCTTCCATCTCCCTCATCAGGTACCATGATTCTGTGGGACAGAGCACATGGACCCTTTTCTGAGCAGCTTCCTTTAGGCACAGACCAGCAAGGGTGATACACCAATTGCCTGTTGAACAGCCATCCTACCTTTCAGTCAAGAATATGAATTGAGCTGGTTTCATTTTACAGGCTCCGTCCCACTCAATCCGTCCACTTCCAACATTATGGATAGACTGATTTATCCATTTATTTATTTTCAGCCCAAGTCTGGGTTCTAGACGGCTCGACAATTTCTAGTCATTCTCCTCATTTTCTGAGAGGAGCGGCAAGTGAGCTACCAAGGGCCTTCATCATCGACCGCCATTATTTTTAGCAAACAAAATCATTTTCTTACTTTAAAGGTGAACTTATTGTCATTCTTAGGAATGGATGAGGGGAAAAAAAACCATCAAGATGAAACCAATTTTCATCCCTACTCCAAAAATAAAATAAAATGAAAACACGGAGGCTAAATAATTCATTTTTCTAAAGCTGTCTGATACGTCCTATCGATGACATTATGCCAGAGTTTTGATTCAGGGATTCATGAAAGCTAAAAATACCTACTGTGAATTTCAGAATGCATGACTTTTTAAAAACCCCACACTTAAAGGATTTAACTCTGTTTTACTTTTTTTTTTTCTCTTTTTTTTTCTCCCCAATTCTGAATTCTTGTCTTCACAAACTTTAATGATGGCCTTCGTAAGAATTAATCTGGTGTCTGGCTCGGTGGGGACCCCAACTTCAACAAGATCCTGAGGCCACATTAGGAGAGAGAATGAGGCTCTCCTTTGGCTTCCTGGGCAGCTGTGATGTAGTAGGAATCAGGTGGGGACCGAATCGGCTTTAAATGATCACTTATTATTTTGGTAAAAAAAAAAAAAAAACAAACAACAGCATCAAAAGATGTCAGAAGTGGACGTGGGGCAGGATTCTGGGGCATTCCAAAGACTTTTGATCCATTCTCCCAAATGGCTTCGGTTTTGTAATTTAAACACGGGAAGCCAAAGAGCGTCAATAGACTTATTTCAGAGTCTGTAATGGGTGTTCTGGAAGACCCCGAAATGCAACTTAAGGAGACCCAAATACGTGGTGCAAAATATCTTCCTTTGCAAGATCACGGCCTATGATCCCAGGGCCTCACTACATTTCAGAGGCTGGCCTCTAATTTGCAGTCCTCTTGCCTCAGCCTCCTGAACCGCGGGGATTCCTGGGGTGCACCGTTGCCACCAGGATCACACCAGAACTTGCTGCTGCTATCGAACCGTCACCAGAATCCCCTCCACTTTCCCCAACCCCTGGCAACCACGGTTGGGATGTCTATGAATTCCACTTTTTCTGATTCTGCCTCTAAGTGAGATCACACAGTGTGTGTGTGTCTCTGCCTGGCTCATTTCACATCACCTAAAACTGGATTAATCCACTTGGATGGACTCACTGGGTGGTAACTGCAGCAGGTGGGGTGTGGCTGGAGGAGGGGGGTCCCTGGGCTGTGCCTTTGGGGTCTCTCTCCTGTCCCTGGTGAGCAGAGCTCTCTCTGCTCCCTGGTGTAATCTAATAGTGGATTAATCCACTTGGAGGGACTCACTGGGTGGTGACTGCAGCAGGTGGGGTGTGGCTGGAGAACATGGTCCCTGGGCTGTGCCTTTGGGGTCTCTGTCCTGTCCCTGGTGAGCAGAGCTCTCTCTGCTCCCTGGTGCCCTGTCCTGAGCTGCTCTCCTCCTCCAGGCCCTGCCGCCATCTTGTTCTGCTCCCCTTGGGCCAGAGCCATGGAGTCGGCCACCAGGGACTGGACCTCGGACACCGTGAGCCCCAGGTCAACTTCTCCTCCTCTACATTGTGTTTGTCAGGTCTTTGGGTCACTGTGACCAAAAAGGTGACTTCTTCTTCTTTTATTCCCTGGTAGCACAGGTTTGGATATTGAACGGGTGGTTGAATATCTGAACTCTTCTGGCATCTCTGGACAGAATATGATTCTTAGACACCAATTCATCTAGAGCATCTGGGTGAATAAGTACCAACCGAGGGCGAACAGGGGCACATCAATAAATGTACGACGCGACATTTATAGAAACGACTCTTTTTTCGTTCCTTCCTCTTCCTGCTTCATGATGCCTGGAACATACACTTAGCTTGTAAGGAACCTAAACATCTTAAAACTAGGTCTCCATCAGCTCAGGGTCCCTCCCCAGCAGCTGGCGGACAGAGATGTCTTCCCCCATCTGTCTCTAAGGAAAAGCAAAACCAAGACCCACTGCAAATTTCAATCTATCTGCACGCCCGTCCCCAGGGAGGGGATCTGCATTAAAATACTCTCACCCCACTTTTATGGACAAGAGCAGGGGAGGAAATTGCATGCAAAAAATGGTAGGAAACTTAACTCTTTTTTTTTTTTCTATCCAAGGAGAGATTTAAGAATATCTAAAATGTCACCCTGAAAAGATTTGTCACAGTCCCTTTCATCGAGTCCTACACAAATTCACATGCTGGCTTTGAACTCGAGATCCTCCTGCCTCAGCCTCCCGTCTCATATCTGCATTGGTGGGGTCCTCTGACTTTGCAATGATTCAGCGGGTCGTCTGGGGACACGGCAGCACACAGGGAGTCCATCAGCGGCTGCAGTCATTTATTTTGTGGGGACGTGTGGCTCCCTCTGTGATTTATAATATCGGCAGACAAGCCTTCTGGACTCAGAGTTCTTACCCTTTTTAAAAATGGAGATGCAACCTCGTTCCGAGAAGTCGTGGAGCCTGAGGGGTGCATTTCTCCAACTGGGTTGCAAGGTCTATTAGGGTCACCCCGCTGGGGGGCAAGGAACCTTCCAGGAAAGTCATTAAATCAAGCTCCAAGAAAAATCACCAAAAAGCCAGGCACAGTGGCGCACACCTGTCATCCCAGCAGCTCGGGAGGCTGAGGCAGGAGGATCGCGGGTTCAAAGCCAGCCTCCGCCAAAGGGAGGCCATAAGCAACTCAGGGAGACCCTGTCTCTCAATAAAATGCAAAACAGGGTGAACGAAATTGGGCACATTATACCCTTGAATAGCAAAATATTTATACAGTTGTAAATAACTCAGGCCTTTAAAAAAAAAAAAGCGTTTTGTAAATGGAAAAAAATTCAGAATGGAAAGAGATTGACAGCGTCCTACGGCGAGCCCAGTCAAGAGGCAGAAAGGGAGATTATTAAGAGGGCGTCGGAAAGTCAATCTAATTGTCAGGAAAAAAAAGTATTAAATGCAAATGAAGAAGTCAGATGGAAGGAGGATAATAACCGGAGCAGAGAATAATTGGATTGTTGGCCACGGATCGGTGGGGGAAAAAAAAAGTCAATATGGTGAGTAAAATGCAAAAATCCTGCCTCGCGAAACAGGGTTGTAAAATAAGAAAACAAGGATCCGTCAAGGAAGAAAGAAAAGCGTCAGTAAGTCAGGCTCATGTTAATATTTTCACACGCAATTGAGCACAAAGAGGGGAATTTTTAAATTATCATTCTTTATTATTATTATTTATTATTATTTTTATTCTTTATTATTATTATTATTATTATTATTATTATTATTATTATCATTATTTTGGTGGGGGGAGGTACTGGGGATTGCACCCAGGGACCCTGGACCATGGAGCCTCTCCTATATAAAAGTCATTTTGTTGTTGTTTGATTACAACAAAGTTGCTTTCTTTGTCTCAATTGATTTTTGCTGCAATAATGCATCAGCTTTCACGGGATTGCGATTGATCCAGGTCCCCTGGTTTGCAGAAACGGGGACCCAATGAACAGATCATTGTTGTGAGATGATGAATACTCTTGTGGGATGCTCTGGGGAAAATACCAGAATAGCTCAAAGACAACTGTGGGTATAAAACCTCAAGGAAGAGCTGGGAATTGAACCAGGGCTCTGAGCTCATCCGTGGATTGATCATTGAGGGATTCCTGGCTAAATTGGGAGGAGGTGGAAACTGTGGGAGACGGTTCTTGGTTGGAGGAAGTAGGTCACTCATGTGGGCGTACCCTGGAATAGTTTTTCTTGTTCCCACCCCATCTTCCCACCTTCTGCTTCCTGGTGCCAGGTACTGAGCTGCTTTCCTAGTCCCCCACACCCTCCCACCACCATATTCTGTCTCCTTCAGGCTCAGAGAAATAGAGTCGGCTGACCATGGAGCGATCCTCCAAAATCATGAACCCAAACTCAATGTTCCTCCTTGAAGCTGTTCTTGTCAGGAATCGAATCCTGGTGGAGAAAAAGCTAATATGCAGGAGGATTGATTCCCATGAGAAAGAAATTACATTGCTCCCAAGGACAAGATCACTTTGGAAATAGTTTAGATGCATTTTGAAAAGTTGAGCAGTCTGCAACCTTGTTTACGTTTCTTCATTTTTTTCCTGTGCATGGAATCCAGGGCCCATTGGCTTGTGCTTTCAAAGGACAAGAACTCAGAGAATTGAGTATCTTTATTTTGTCCTGACGGGGCCTCAGACATCCATGATCTCCTACGCTTCTTCTCATATACCTGTAGTTTGCTAAGAATTAACTCAAGATTCTCTATTCATCATGCATTAGTGCATTTGCCAATACTATAACACAACACCTGAGGCTGGGTGACCTTATAAGGAAAAAAGGTTCATTTAGCTCACTGTTGTGTAAATTCCAGGTTCCTGGGATGATTTCCACAGCTGCAGTGTGGTCTGATTAAATAGAATAAGAAAAAAAAAACACACATAAAATAAAGATTTTGCAAATTCTTCACAGCTTTAAGGTAAAACCAAGCACAAACCCATGAATTCTCCAGGGAGATCCCAACAATCTGGTAACAAATGAGGTCCCTGCCACAACCAAGCGGCCCCCTAATCAGACACGGAGCCTCGCGTGTTTTTGCTCTAATGAAATCAGACGTCGGAACGACGGATACCAATTTCTGCATTGGTGACCAGGCAGAGGACCTTCCATTTTCAAAATTGCATGCTTTTGGGGGCTGGAAATGGAGCCCGTGCAGCCGAGAGAAACCACCAGGTCCCCTTGCACTGACCGATGGCCGTGCAAACACCATCGTTTCTCTGTGACATGGAATTTTTTTTTAAAGCGTTGGTTGGAAGTGAGGACCACCGTGTTGGAGGGAGATGCGTTGGGACTTGGCGGGATTCGTGGACCTCCTACAGGTATCCTGATTGCAGTCCTCAATAGAGTCTCTCCGACGATGAACATGCAAAAGGAGCTGCAGATAGTCACATTTCTGGCTTGACCTTCGCAGCCTCTGAAAGTCAAATGTCAAATGTCGTCTTGCAAAAGTGCATGAGCCTTTTACCTCAATGACGTCCTTTTGGTGGATTGAATGATCCCAGGGATGGATGTCTCCATCCACTGGGGGTCTTCCTCCCGGTGAATGTGATTGGCTTTGGAGCTAATTGATGCCGATCAATAGGTGGGTTTGGAAGGGATCCCATATATCACAGCCCAACAGAGTCTTGCAGGCAAAAAAAAAAAAAAAAAAACTTTATTAAATGAGTCTATTTTTGCAAGATCCTGGTGCACAGTTTCTTGCATGAAAATAGGAGTTCAGATCTGAAGGGTATACATGTGTGATCCAGGCACGGTGGCCCACGCCCGTCATCCCATGAGCTCGGGAGGCTGAAGCAGGAGGATGGTGAGTTCCAAGCCAGCCTCAGCCAAAGGGAGGCCATAAGCAACTCAGGGAGACCCTGTCTCTCAATAAAATGCAAAATAGGGCTGGGGACGGGGCTCAGGGGTCGAGGGTCCCTGAGGTCCATCCCTGGTACCCACCCCCACCACAAAAAAAAAAAGGATGGGAATGGATTTCTCAAAATGGTAGATATTTTGCCCGACTGAAGGTCTCCTCTCTGTGTAGACGAGACTGATCACGAGTCTGACATCAGGAAGGCTGAATTGCAAGAGCAAAGACCTGCTCTAGTTGGTACCTAAGCACTTGGGTATTGGATGGGTTCCCTCCCGCCCCTCAGTGGACGATATTTCCGTGGCCGGGGACAGGACCTAGGAAGCTGGATTCTGCTTTGCTGTGCAGCTCGCTGCCTGTCTCTGTTCCTCTCGACGGTTTCACCTCCTGTGCTTTGGTGAACCACAGGAGCGGGGAGCCCTCCGGGTGGACCCCCCCCCAGCCTGGGGCTGCCATCAGGGATCCCCAAAGCCACGGCCCCTTGGAGATAGAAGTGCACATTTCCGTGTGTGAGAGTCTCCCCCCACTCTCTAATGTATGCACTCCCTTCTGAGTTTTTTTCACAGTTTTACTGAAACATCATTAATGTTCAAGAACTGTTATGGGGAACGTGTGCCACGCAACAAGTCAGAACATATGCCCCAAAGAGGGTTGCCATCCCCACGGCGAAGGTGACAGACACAACGTCATCTCCACTTCTCTTGTGTTTTGGGGGGATTCTTGTGTATTTCTGAAAAAAAAATGAAATAAGAACAAAACTGTAAATTGTTTTTAAATGCAATATTACTGGGACCAAAATATCTGACAAGAACAAATTAGTTTAGCAACGGACTTTATTTGGGGGCTCCTGGTGTCCGAGGTCCAGTCCCTGGTGGCCGACTCCCTGGCTCTGGCCCAAGGGGAGCAGAACAAGATGGCGGCAGGGCCTGGAGGAGGAGAGCAGCTCAGGACAGGGCACCAGGGAGCAGAGAGAGCTCTGCTCACCAGGGACAGGACAGAGACCCCCAAAGGCACAGCCCAGGGACCCCCCTCCTCCAGCCACACCCACCTGCTGCAGCTACCACCCAGTGAATCCATCCAAGTGGATTAATCCACTATGAGTCTACACCCAGTGAGTCCATCCAAGTGGATTAATCCACTATGAGTCTACACCTCTCAGAATGCAGTACCACGTCCTCCCACCACACTCTACTTGGCTTCTATGAGTTTTATATTCGTGCTCAAATGCACCCAAAGCCATCAGACTTGAATACAAGATCATTCTGGAGACAGGAATAGTGGAGGGGAGCAGCATCCAAGTTAGGAGAGTGGCTCTCTGGCTGCACAGGGGTCAAGATGGCGAGACTGAAGCCGATAAGTGTGAACCAAGGAGATGGGGAGGGAAACTGGTGCAGCCTTTTTTGGAAAAAAAATACAGGTCTCCAAAAACCTAAAAATCCAAGTTCTGGAGACTGTCACTTGTATCAGAGTCAGGAGGCGAATCTGGGATTTGAAAATGCACACTCACATGCACACTCACATGTATGCACACTCATATGCATGCACACTCACATGCACACTCACATGCAAGCACACATGCACACTCACATGCATGCACATAAGCACGCTCACATGCATGCACACATGCATGCACACATGCACACTCACATGCATACTCACATGCATGCACACATGCACGCTCACATGCACACTCACATGCATGCACACATGCACACTCACATGCATGCACACATGTACACTCATATGCACAGTAACATGCACACTCACATGCATGCACACATGCACATTCACATGCATGCACACATGCACGCTCACATGCACACTCACATGCACGCACACATGCACGCTCACATGCATGCACACATGTACACTCACATGCACAGTAACATGCACACTCACATGCATGCACACATGCACGCTCACATGCACACTCACATGCACGCACACATGCACGCTCACATGCATGCACACATGTACACTCACATGCACAGTAACATGCACACTCACATGCACACACACATGCACACTCACATGCACGCACACATGCACACTCACATGCACGCACACATGCACACTCACATGCACGCACACATGCACACTCACATGCACAGTAACATGCACACTCACATGCACACTCACATGCATACTCACATGCACACTAACATGCACACTCACATGCATGCACACATGCACACTCACGTGCACATTCACATGCATGCACACATGCATACCCACATGCATGCACACATGTACACTCACATACACACTCACACGCATGAACACATGCACAATCACATGCACACTCACATACATGCACACATGCACACTCACATGCATGCACACATGCATACATGAATATCTAAAAACAGAGAGAGACAGAGAAATAAAATTCATTCAAGAACTTCACCAAAATTAACATTTATTCATTAATGTAGAGACGGTCCTCTGAATGCATTCTCAGCAGGAAATAAAAAGCAAATGGATCTCGGAACCGATCGGGATTCAGGAGCTCTGTCTGAGGAAGGGCCGGCTCCTAACCTTCTTTTTTTTATCCTCAAAGAAAAATACACGGGTCCAGCGCTGCCCTTGAGGACCCCGGGCACGTCGTCTGTATTCCCTTGGCCAACCCTTCATGATCTATCTGCAGAATTCAAAGCCATCGACAAAGTTACGATTGTGAGAGAGAGAAAATGAGTATTTTTCAAGAGAACATAAAAAAGCAGGTCGATGTGTGTGTGTGACCTTGGTCCCTGGGAGATTTAGTTGGAAAACCAGTCTTCGGGGACACGGTTGAGAGTGGACATGAGAAAAATCATGCAAATCTCTGAATATAAACCGGATACTAAGTGAGTTAATAGAAAGTTCAGAAAATTTGCTCAAAGTCAAAAGGATAAGAGAAGCTCGAGTAAATTCAATTTTGCTTGGGATCAATTGCTCCTCATGAATATTCCTTAATTTTTTTTTTTGATCTATGCACCCTCCACAAAGACAAAAAGAATAAACTGTAAATCTCATCATAGAAGAGTAGAATGATCTAGAGAGGGTGACATTTATCTAGGGTGTATAATACGCAAAATTGTGCACGTGTGTGTGTGTGTGTGCTTACAGATAAAATTAAATAATGTAAACTCATTTCACACTTCAAAATAATCATACAGTGTGATTTTAATCAAGGTGTCCCACAAAGGTCATATGGGAGATGATGCAAGAAGGTTCAGAGGTGAAATCATTACACTATGAGAGGTGTAGACTGATAGTGGATTAATCCACTTGGATGGACTCACTGGGTGGTGATTCATAGTGGATTAATCCACTTGGATGGACTCACTGGGTGGTGACTGCAGCAGGTGGGTGTGGCTGGCAGAGGGGGTCCCTGGGCTGTGCCTTTGGGGGGTCTCTGTCCTATCCCTGGTGAGCAGAGCTCTCTCTGCTCCCTGGTGCCCTGTCCTGAGTTGCTCTACTCCTCCAGGCCCTGCCGCCATCTTGTTCTGCCTCCCCTTGGGCCAGAGCCATGGAGACGGTTCCACCCAGAACCTTTATGTTTGGGGGATCTATGGATTGGATCTGGATATAGGTGGTGTCCCAAAGGTGTTAGCAGTGTAGTCTCCAGAATGAAAATATTTAGAAATAATAGGATGTTGCAAAGATGTGGTTTGAGTGACAGGTCTTTACTGGAGACTCCTCCTCTTTGGCTTCCTATTTTGACATGAGACCCCTTTTTTTCCCTCATTGGCTCTATCCGGGGATCAACCTGCTCTGAAGTCCTCACAGGCCATAGACCACACTGTGTAGATTTTCAGCCTTCAGAAATGTGAGCTAAATAAACTTTTTTTTTTCTTTCCAAAGTAGGCAGCCTCCAGTCACTTGTTACAGTCACAGAAAACAGACTGACGTATGTGGTCAGGATTTTCTTGTCATACTCGGGCAGGAATCAATGTTCATTCCCAGAGAATAGAAGGGGATTTTATTTCCCCATTGGATTGGGTCCAAATCCTGCTTTATACAGCTCTCCTTTACAACCTGGGCTCACGGCCACTCTCTGACTCTAGTTTTGATAGTTTTCTTTTTTATGGTTCTTTATGATGTTGAATATTAAAAAAAGGTATGCGGTAAATATGAGTTTGCTCTTTTCTTATCTTCTGCGTGAGTCTTTTTAAATATGCACGTTTCAGCCCCAGAAAGAAATGCATAATCTTTGGGGATTGTAAATGATTTCCACTTCACTTTTCCTTAACTCGGGTAGATTAGACGGAGCGAGCACATTTCAACTTCAATCCTAAAGCTCATCTGTTCCTTTTCCATAAGCGCATAAAATGAAAACGCTCCCTACCTATTCCATTCGGAAATATCAAACTTTAATGAGTTATTCTCCACCTGAAGCGTTTTACTATCCCATTTAGCGTCCCTCCTGCCGGCCACGGTGACTCTGGACGGAAATCATGGTTGGTGACGGGCGTGCCCAGGGACCTTCTTCCCCATTTGTCATATTAACCCGTTTTACTGTTGGACATTTGTGGAATCCGATCATATTACAGAGATAAAAATGAGTTTGAGGAGAGAGCCGGGGAAGGCAGCCGACCTCGGTTCAAACAGAAACCGGAGCATCTTGGAAACCCGGTGCCCACCCCCTGGGACCAGGTGCCGCTTTGACCTCTGAGATGATGATAATGGAACTTGATGATTAATTGAGATGGTGCTATGAAGAAATCCGCAAAGAATTCATGGAGACCATGCATCATCCCGAGTTGTTCCTGGAATGAAATCCGTCTTTTTGGAGGACAGAAGTCACAAAGAAAAAAATATAACCAGAATATAAGACTTAACACTATCATTTTACACAGAATCCACTAATTCCATTTAATTTTCTATTCCCAATATTGACTTATTTGATGATGTACTTGTTGTGCAAGGCTGGAGATTGGAACCTTGGACTTTGTGCCATGCTAGGCAAGCACTCGACCATCGAGCAATAAATCTCAGCCTAAGATATCATGATTTATGGAAAACCTGCTGTAAATAGATCAAAGTTTAGAAAAATCTCGCTTTCACAATAATGATTAAAATGGGTAACGCTCCTGACTATTTCACGGGAATGAAGTACAAAGATATTAAATGCTTCCCTTAACGAGGAGAATGCAGAATCCTCCACATGCAAAGAGCTGCCCTTGGTCAATGCACCAAACCTCTTTGCCTAGGAGAATGCAGAATCCTGCACATGCAAAGAGCTGTCCTTATTCAATGCACCAAACCTCTTTGCCTAGGAGAATGCAGAATCCTGCACATGCAAAGAGCTGTCCTTGTTCAATGCACCAAACCTCTTTGCCTACGAGAATGCAGAATCCTGCACATGCAAAGAGCTGTCCTTGTTCAATGCACCAAACCTCTTTGCCTATGAGAATGCAGAATCCTGCACATGCAAAGAGCTGTCCTTGTTCAATGCAGCAGAACCTCTTTGCCTACAGAATGAGTGACGTTTGTGACGGATCATAGCCAGGGGCACTTTCCTTTATAAAGATATTAGGAGGCAAGCCCCCCACCCTCTGAGTCAACCCCCCTGCCCTGATTTTATTTTCTTAATCCACTATTTCGTCCTCCTGTGATTCATTGGGAGCAACAACCACCATCACTTATTTTCTTCAATTGCAAATAACCCTTTTGATCTTACTAGCTGCCACGCCAGATCCAGTGCCAATTTGGAAATGAAGGTTCTGTTGCTCTCAAGCGCTGGATCCGTTCCGAGTCTCGATGCCCAAATAACAGCTCGTGGCCATGTGCACGGATTCCCGCCGTCGATGAGCTCTGATTGCACCCGGCTGCTGTGAGGGCCAAGAGTTCAGAGGGACAGGGACGCTCCAGGACCCTTATGTGGTTAAATATCCCCTGGACCAGACGCAGATCTTGTTAACGATCACCTTTTGTCCAAACCCTGGAGGGGAACCGACATCCTGGGTGTATAATATTCCAATTCCCACAGGGGAATACCTGGGTAAAGGACAGGTGTCATTATCAGTCCCATTTCCAGCAACCCCTGGGTAGGTATGCAAATTCCACCCAGCAGAAGCTCATTTCTCAATTTGCATTGCAAATGGCGCTCATTTGCATATGGACTCCCTCCAGGTGTCCCCAAACGGGATTCCAAATTGTGCCCCAAAGTGATGAGCAGCCTTTGAATCGCTGATGGCTCCTGATTTAAATGCTCATTAACACGAATCTGCTTTCTGTTCAAATCCCAGCTCCAATGTCCCAATCTCTTGCGGTTCCAAGCAAGTGCATAATCGTTGCTGAAACTTCCAACGGCAACAGAGACTCTTGTCAGTCTGGGGTCTGATGCAGGGTCCCCAAAGCCAAATGACTTGGATCCCAAGCCCTGGTGGACGTACGCGTCCTGCATCCACATAACTAGGCTAGCTCTCCAGCAGCTCGGGAGGCTGAGGCAGGAGGATCGCGAGGTCAAAGCCAGCCTCCGCCAAAGGGAGGCCCTGAGCCACTCAGGGAGACCCTGTCTCTCAATAAAATACAAAATAGGGCTGGGGACGGGGCTCAGGGGTCCAGTGTCCCCCGAGTTCAATCCCCAATACCCAAAAAAAAAAATTCAATATATAAATGTACCTAACAACTAGCAGGATTCTACCTATTTATCGGAATTCCTAGCAGCACCGTACACTTATTAAATTCCCAATAACCTTTTTGGATGCACTGGATCAAATTCAATTCCTTTGCATAAAACACGCTTGTGTATTCATTAGGGAAAAATTGCAAATTTGCAAATTCGCTCCGGTTAAGGGTTTGAATTCTAATCCGAGTCCTCCCAAGCATCAATTGTTTGAAAAGAAACCAGAGAACATTTCTGTACTTTTTACCTCAAATGCCACCTGACGGAGTTCACTGAATACGGCTCATTTTGAGGGTTTTCTGAAGATATAAATAAATGTATTTGCTAGCGCGTGCTGCTGAGTTTGCTCATGTTATTATCTAAAACCATAATGATTTCTGGAAATTCTCATTTAAATCTCAAAGTCCGTTGACCCTCCCCCCCCCAAGAACTTGTGGTTTAATGATAAACATATTTATTCGAATTCTAAAAAACACGAATGCAATTATTTATATTTTTAAATCACGCTGGATTCCCCCCTGGGATCTAAACCCATATAATAGGACGCCCTGTTGGGCTGATTCATGGGGATGGCACCCAGCGGAGCTCCAACACTGAGCCCCATCCTCAGCCCTTTTGATTCTTCATTTTGAGAAAAAAAAAAATGTCACTGAGTGGCTCAGGGTCTTGCTAAATTGTGGAGGCTGGCCTTCAAGTTGCAATCCTCCTGCCTCAGCCTCCTTAGCTGCTGGAATCACAGGTGTGCACTCCCACACCTGGAAAACACTGCTCTTTTTATTCGTTCAAAGTTTCTCAAACAGGTAACTTCCAAAGCAAGAAGGAGCACAGCTATTCACTGTGGTTCCAATGCACAAATAGGGGTCAGAATTCAGCAAAACATGGCCTGCCAATCAAGGGCACAGGCAATGAGAATCGCTATTATAACCCTTTTTTTTTTTTTTGCGGAGGGGGGTACTGGGGATTGAATTCAGGGGCACTCACCCCTGATCCCTGTCCCCAGCCCTGTTTTGCATTTTATTTAGACTCAGGGTCTCCCTGAGCTGCTCAGGGCCTCCCTTTGGCTGAGGCTGTCCTCCAACTCATGATCCTCCCACCTCAGCCTCCTGAGATGCTGGGGAGACAGGAGTCCTTGTTGCAGTGAACTATGCGTGAGAGTTGGAGATACCGGGCAGTCGTCCTCATAATAATAATGAGTGTATCATTCGGGGAATGGTCAAAATCAAGGGTTTTTTTTTGTGCAATTCGATAATGAGGTGCTTCTTTTTTTACAAGTCGCTCTTTGTTTATTCAGCACGGGGGGGTGGTGGGAGAATCCAAACGGGTGGAATTGCACGTGCTTCCTCTGGTGTTTGGCCTACGGGCAGGGAGAAGCCAGCCCTGCCCATGCCTGGACCTTGAGTTTGCAGCCTCCACACCTGGGCGGGATAGATCTCTATTATTGCAACCACCCAGGCTATCAGTGTTTGCTGTGACACCGTTTGCAGGCACAATCATGCATAATGGGTCGCCTGTTTTTGTTCAAGGAAGGGCCCTACATCTGGGATCCAAGACACAAAATTTCTCTTTGCATTGGCATCCGGAAGCCAGCTGTGTGCAGCTGAGCCAGGAATCCAGGGTGTGTACAAAGCCACCGTGGGAGATAAGCAATCGTACCTGTTTCCTTAGATATTGATTATTTTCTTATGTTGAAAACATTCTAAATATTTTGTAGAGGTTTTTTTTTTTTTTTTTTGAAATATCTGCCATATAATTGTTTTATATAGTTACCAACCTGTGCAACAGTACCACGGAACTTCTTCATCCCATATAACTCTATCTTGGCATCCACTCATCAACCTCGGCCCACTCCTCCTTCCCTCTTTCCCCCTTACAAGAGGAAATTTAAATATAATTAAATCAGCATACTTGGAAGGCCAAGGCGATGTCATCATGCCCAGGAAATATAATGAAATATAATAAAATAATCGCATTCCTTTGCAGAACAAAAGCACGATTGTACGAATAATGTCACTAATTTGGCTGCTTCAGGTTGTTGAACCTGATAAACGCTTTGCACAGCTCAGAGTTAAAATTAAGGAATTTAGTGCATTTCCTCGGAGCATAAATTGGGACTCGTTACAGTTTTAGTAATTTGCATGTAAAAACGTGAATGTTAGTGTGATTTTTTGCATTTGCCAGTCATATCGACTCTCTGCTTAAAGTGCACTTTTTTTTTTCTCCAGGAAGACAAAGTTATACCCAAATTGGCTAATTTTCACATAAGCAAAATTGTCATTAATTCAAAATAAATGTCTTGCATCTGGTGAGACTTTTCATTTGCTTTCATTTGCTTGTGTATTTGGAAACACGACGGAGGGAGAGAGTTGGGAGAAGGGTTTGGCACATGACCTGCGAGATCCTTTTTATCTTGTGGGTGATTTTAAAGACGGAGGTCATTGTGGTTTTTTTTTTTTTTTTGGAGGAGCTGGGATTGAACCCAGAGCCTTGTGCACGCAGAGCGAGCTCCGGACCCCCTGAGCTTCATTCCCCAGCCCGACACTGTCCTTGTGCAAGATGTCCCCATCGGGAGGCACCGGGGAGGTTGCAGAATAAATCTCAGTTATTTCTTATACCTGCAAATGTCCCTGCGATTTTCTGAAAATAAAATGTGCATTTTATTAAAAAAAAAAATTCCCAGAGACATTTACTATGGATCCTTGTTCTTGGCTGATTTGTGCCCAGGACAAAAGAAAAATTCAGAGGAGAGAAGTTCGCAAGTGTTGGCTATTCTGGGCTGATGCTATCTTTGGTTGCGGTCTCGGTTCCTGGAAAAGTGACTCATTCACCATTTCTGTCGTCGGTGCCCCAAATTCTGCAAAAC
The DNA here is from genome assembly GCF_045843805.1 of Urocitellus parryii. Lineage (NCBI taxonomy): Eukaryota > Metazoa > Chordata > Mammalia > Rodentia > Sciuridae > Urocitellus > Urocitellus parryii. The sequence goes on from NC_135548.1 coordinate 1,919,890, forward strand.
GAGCGTCTCTTGCCATGTCAGAAACCGGGTCGGTGTGTAAAAATAAAAGTCTAACCTGCCGTCTGCATGCATGGGGTTTATTCGCTTTATTGCCTTAATTTTTTGCAATCTGCGGAGGCTACTTTGCCCACGACAGAGTGTGTCCCTCTGGGTTTCAGGTCGGTGCTATTTTTAACTCGAAGGTTGTCACTCACCCGTGTGCAATGTCACCTTTGCTCAGGGCCACATTCAGTCGCTGAGGCTGGCCTCTAACTTGTGATCCTCCTGCCTCAGCCTCCTGAGGTGTGAGCCACCGTGCCCAGCATTGATGGACAACCACTCAATTCAGTGTGCAATCAGACTTGGAATGATCAACCTGGTCTATGCATCTCACTTTTGGTCATTAATGTAGAGGCCCCAATGGTCTTTGTGGGTTTGAACTGACCACTTTTGGACTGTGGTACGGCTTCACCTCAAACTGCTCTTTCCTCTTGCACAACGTGACCAAGATAATGACCCTCCAAGGTTAAGCACCTGATTTTTAAGTTTTTTTTTTTTGTCCTTGCTGCAACATGGCTTATCAAAAGTGGATTAACGTCATTACTGAAAAACGAAGTCACATCAAAAAAAAAAAAAATCACGTTGCGGGCAATGGGAGGCTTTCCTGTTTGAATTTGGATTACGTTAAGGTTAACGGTGGGCAGACATTTAAAAGGATTGACTTCTGCTTAGAAAATTGAGTTTCCTGCTTCTCTCTAGAACCACAGCAGCATCCCCAGAAGAAACTGGAATTGAAAAAAAAAAAAGACAAAGTTCGAGGGGCCGGCCGGGGCCCACGCCTGTCCTCCCAGCAGCTCGGGAGGCTGAGGCAGGAGGATCGCGAGGTCAAAGCCAGCCTCCGCCAAAGGGAGGCCAGAAGCAACTCAGGGAGACCCTGTCTCTCAATAAAATGCAAAATCGGACTGGGGACGGGGCTCAGGGGTTGAGAGTCCCTGGGTTCAATCCCTGGTACCTGCTACACACAAAAAAAATGGACTGTTTTGGGGAGCGTGTGGGTTTCCTTGCCTTGAAGCCTCTTCTCCTGAATCTGGCGTTGGACCATTTTTCAAACAGACTTTGACCTTTGGAAGCGGTGTTGGGTCTTTCTTGCCGCAAGTACTTGTCGTGCTGTGTTCAAGAGCAGAAGTGGACGCCCTGTCCCTGTTAATGAAGATTGAAAGCCCCCCACATACACACACACGGGGATATTTTCGTGAGATTCCTAAGACGGATGCCTGCAGAGGTTGGCAGGTACCGCCTGGCGCGGCTGCAGAAGGAGAGTCATTTGGTCTTTTATTAATGAAACGTCAGTTTCTTCAAAGAGGCTCATTCTGCTTATCAAAACCCATTAACACCAAGGCGGCATAAAACACCCCAAAAATAGCTGGGTGAGGAATTGGGTGTGGGAGGAACCTGAGCCTCGCAATCGGTGCCTCTGCTCAAATGGGTCAGGAATAAAAATTAAAATAAAATAAAATAAAATAAAATAAAATAAAATAAAATAAAAACACACGCACTGGCTGCAGATGAGCAGATTGAATATTTCAATATTAGAATATTCATAATGTACAGTGCTCCATGGTCAATTTAGCTCTATGTTTTTGAACGTGTGGGAAAAATGGGAAATGAAGGGGATTTCCAGCCCCTTTTGCTTAATAGTGAAATGAAATTCCTGGGATAATAATGCATGAATCCATGTATTGGAGAGAGATTCGATTCATGACCCTCTTTTTTTAATTTTCTTCTTGCAAATTGGTGGGCTCACAAGGGCCATCCTAAGAACTTGACAGAGAAAAAAAAAAAAAAACAATTCTGTGTCCTTAGCAGAATCAGATGATGAATAAAAAAGGAGAAATGTGTATTTTAAGGGTCAATAGTGGTCATGGGTGCGATGGAGGGAACTGAACGGACCCACAAAGGCCACTAACACTCTGTTTCCATCAGGTGGCGCTAGAGAGCGAGGATGGGCATTCCAGGGGCGGGGCTTAGTGGGAGGAATTTAGGTCATTGGGGGTGTGGCCTATGGAGGGGATCTGGGGACCCTTTTTTAAAGGGAAATACAAACATTCATGCAAGACCTTTTTCATTTGACACAGAGGAAGTCCCAGAAATTTTAAAAAATAACACCTTGTAAGCATTTCTGCTTCATCCTGGCCACTCTCCAAGCATACAATTCGACTAATTCAATGGGCGATTTCCTTTCTTTTGTGACTCTGTCTTGTGAATTTTTACACGACACCCTCTAGACCTGCAGAAATCAATTTAAAAGGAAAAAAAGAAAAATAACCAGCATCCTCGTGTGAATAAATAGCCAAGAGGAACTGGGTTTCGCTTCTCTCTGTGTGGTTTATTTATTCCGCGTGCCATGTCCCCGGGGAGCAAACAGGGACCCACAGGTGTCAATCACCAAGCAGGCAGGTCTGATCCTCGGGTGATCTGCACTAGGGTTTCGACCTTTGCTTTTACAGCAACGTCCTTCCAAGTCAGGGGCTTTACCTACAAAGTCAAATCGACAGATATTTCTCATTAGTACACATTTTTTTTGATGCCCCTGTGGATGTTTTCATGACACAGCTTTGGAACATAGAAAATAAACACTCGTGGCGAGCCTCCACAGAGACGGACAGAAAGGTCTTGCAAAAATCCATTAATATGAATGTTGCACAAAACGGCCCCATACACAGCTCAAAAGAAAACGCAGTGAGTTTTGTCGCTGGATTGGGTTAGAGAGAATCTATCTGCACGTGCTTTGCATTCCACAGTTTTGATTAATTGTCCGAATCCAAGAACTTGGAAGGTTTTCCTTTTGCATTTCTCTCATGATGGTGCAGAAGCATAATCTTCCCATGATTCTGTTCTTCGTGGTTCCTACAGTTTACAACTCATCACATGCAATATTCAGCTTGTTTTATCATATTCTGTGGGTGAGATGGTTTCGCTGGACTCTAGGCTCATATCAAGTGGGATGGACACATTCCATTCGAGGTAAGATATGTTCAAAGGTATTTTGTCTCTTAGGTGTAAGAAATGCATCTGCAAAAGTGAAATATTGTCCTGCAAAAGTTAATGTGCGAGACCGTGCAAGAGGAGAAGTGGTTTCCAAGAGGTGCAACCTAATAAGTGGATTAATCCACTTGAATGGACTCACGGGGTGGTGACTGCAGCAGGTGGGGTGTGGCTCGAGGAGGGTGTCCCTGGGATATGCCTTTGGGTTTAGACAGAAGGTGTCCCCCAAAGCTCACATGTGACATAATTCAGGAATGTCCAGAGGTGAAATGACTGTGTCACCAGAGGTGTAGACTCATAGTGGATTAATCCACTTGGATGGACTCACTGGGTGGTGACTGCAGCAGGTGGGGGGTGGCTGGAGGAGGGGGTCCCTGGGCTGTGCCTTTGGGGTCTCTGTCCTATCCCTGGTGGGCAGAGCTCTCTCTGCTCCCTGGTGCCCTGTCCTGAGCTGCTCTCCTCCTCCAGGCCCTGCCGCCATCTTGTTCTGCTCCCCTTGGGCCAGAGCCGTGGAGTTGGCCCACCAGGTGGAGTAGCTGAAATAGTGAACCAGATATTCTTATTGCAGGGACTGGTATTTCTTCAGTATACTTGCATGTACATACATGATACTCAAATACACACAGATTCACACACACACAAACACACACACACACACACACGGGCACTGCATACATGGACATGTGGATGACTTACACAAATGCCCAAATGAGTTCAGTTTTCTTGTGTAGCTGCAAAGTCACCTTGAATACATCATATGCACATTTCAAAAAAGCTTAGCTTGGGCCCATGCTTGTAGTCCCAGTGACTTGGGAGGCTGAGGTGGGAGGACTGCAAGTTGGAGGCCAGTCTCAGCAATTTAGTGTGAGTCTCTGCGACTTAGCAAGACCTTGTCTCAAAATAAAAAATAAATAAATACACATATATCAAAGGCTGGGGATGCTGCTCAGTGATTAAGTGAAATCGCTGGATTCAATCCCTGGGACCCAAAGAAGAAAAAGTGTCATTTTAAATGAATATGCACAATTGGTCTCGGGTCACGTAGCCAATGATCAGGTACCAAGTGGAAAATTCCAGGGTCATCCAAGGTGGCCCGTAGCTCTCTGCACCAAGTTAACTTTGCAACCATCCAGGGAGGGGCTGAGCTAACTGGGATAATAACGGTAAAGAGTTATAATTGTTTTCCAGTTTAATTTTATGCACGTTTCTGGGACAATTGTATGAAAAATTCTACCATCTTCCTGTTAATTATGCACACAAAGAATCTAGAACATTCTATTCTCTCTCTCTCTCTCTTTCCAATTGTCAGATGTTCACGAATTGCTTTTCCCCCCAACTCATTTGTGAGTGTTTTTATAACTTGCATTTTAAAGTCCCTTGACTATCCACAAACTAATCATGCCTTTTGCCTTTGGAAATCCATCTCCTGTGGAAAGATTGATTTCGATGCGTTGTTTAAAGTACCCGACAATTATCAGTGGATGCATTTACCTAGAAACTGATCACAGAGCGACTCAGGGAGACCCTGTCTCTAAATAAAATGCAAAATAGGGCTGGGGACGGGGCTCAGGGGTCGAGTGGCCCTGGGTTCAATGTTCAGCACCAAAAAAAAGTATAAAATAAAAAAAAATGATCAGCGTTCACACCGCTGTGCAACCTGAAGCTCAGGTAAGACTTAGCATCTTTCTGACTAATGACCCTTACAACCTTTTTCCTAGGATCCACTGACAAATCTGTTGCCATAAACTTTCAGAAATAGAAATAACGTGGTTGATAAGAACAACAGCTTCTGGTATTCTGCAGCGCCCGTAAGACACCGTGATTGACAGTAATTAACAGGATATGTCCAAAGAGCTGACCCACAGGACGTTGGATATTTGTATCCCAGAAAAGAAAAACAAGAAAAGAGAAACAATTAAAGTGCACGGTGACAGCTGGCCAATTATCCTGCATGGAAATATCACAGAAATCTGTGCAATCATTGATTGGAAAATGGAGCTCACAGGACTGTGTGTCCGACTGCCTGACCATCACATTTTTTAAAAAAAAAAAAATTATTTTGGGTATCGCCCATTGAACATATGGCTGCTTTCTATTGAACTATAACCTATTTATTGATTCATTCATTTATTTATTTATTGTAATTTATTTATTTACATTTTGAGGCAGGGTCTTGCTACATTGCAAAGTGAGGCCGGCCTCCCACATGCCATCCTCCAGCCTCAGCCTCCCCAGTCACTGGGACTACAGGTGGAGAGGACTCTGGCCGTCCGTAGCCAGCAGAACACGTTGGATTTAACCAAGTTGAGACTTTGCCATCTCTGTCGAGAGGGGAAGGCGTGTGCCAGGATCCCACAGGGAGCAAGATGGTGCATGCAACCAAAATGGCGGCACTGACCCAGGCTGGACCTTCCTCCCACAGCAGGAGCCCCTCAAAGATGGGACCCATTTGGTCCTCATTGGCTCCTTCGTGGATGGATCGATGGAGACCCAACCTTGGGATCTGCACCCAACCAAGTTCTCCGTCAAGAGTTTGGAGCAACAGGTTCCCTCTCATTCTCCACCAAAGGGTACACAGACGGCACCTATTTTGCTCATGCGCTTTTTAAATTTCTTTGAGCATTTTAAGCATTTTAAAATTTTAGAAACATGCAGAATTATCCCCGAGGCTGGGGAAATAATCTAGGAACCATGTAGGTGACGACGTTGCAGAATTGACCACCGGTGGCACCTCATCCAAATGCAAGAGAAAGAGGTGGAAGGTCTCACACGGGTCACTGCCTGACTGTGCTCCTCCCGGGAGGTATGGACCTCTCTGTTCAAGAAGGACGTGAGGTGATGTGTTGGACCTCTGGGTTCTGATTTGTACCGTGTTTGCACCCTGCACAGAGGGAGTCACCCTGTGGGTGCACCTGTCCATCAATCTCTTGCAGCAGGATCCCTCTCATTGGGGAAGAGGTTCCTTCTGATCCATAGTAACAGAATATATTTTTAAGTGTGCTGACCCATCAACTTGCAGGTTCCCCCGTGATGAGCTGGTAACCGTCTCTATGGGGGATAAAAATAAACCCCCGGGGTCTGCAGAGCATCTCCACAGAAGCACGTTTTGCAGAAATGTGATTTTTGAGTCCAGTGTGGTTGTAGGGTTTCTTGGTACCAAAACCCCCGGGGATGTTTCCCATTGCAACGTTTAACACGGAGCAGTTTCATCGCATTAAAAACTCTTTATGTTTTATAGACGTTTGGATCCTCTGATCCCAGCATGGACCGAATCAGTAGGAAATTCCTGAACCACTCGACCCCTGAGCCCCATCCCCAGCCCTATTTTGCGTTTTATTTAGAGACAGGGTCTCACTGATTTGCTGAGGGCCTCGCTTTGGTGGAGGCTGGCTTTGACCTCGCGATCCTCCTGCCTCAGCCTCCCGAGCTGCTGGATTGACAGGGGTGCACCATGGCATCTGGCCTAATCATGCTTTTAATTGGTGATATTGCAATCCAGTATATTCCTTTGATCATATCCTGTAGGATCATTGTGCATTCGAGGTGCATGGGTCTGGCTTCTTTGAAAGAAAAAAAAATAGCCAAACAGGGTTTATATTTCCATATTTCCATTGGCTGCCTTTGTTATTGGAGACATTTAATACGGTTCTACTTTTCACCTACACAAATGCACGGATGATCACCTCCTGTTCGGCTTCATTATATTAAACCTAAAAAATGTCCTTTGTTTAATTCCCTGAAACCTTAATTAGATCCTGTTCTTTGTGTGGAGTTTCAAGATGATCAGAATCAAACTGACCGACCGGGGCCACGTAGAAAATTGCAGAGTAAAAACCTCTTGGGAGGGAAAGATGTGTTTTGCTTAATCGCACGCGAAAAACAGAACCAGTGATGCATTAAAATAATAATAATAATAATAATAGTAATAATAGTAATAATAGTAATAATAATAATAACAGGAGGAGAAAGGAGGGCCAGGCTGTCATCGAGGCTTCTGGCAGCCACATGCAAGGGACGGAGCCATTCTTGCTGTTTGTGGCAATGAGGGAAGCCCAGGTTTTCAGAGGAAGTTAATGGGAGGATTTTTGACGCTCGCTGAACCGGCACATGTTTGCGAAGAATCAGGGAAGGAATCAGCACAAGGAAGCAATGTGCAAGTTCATTCAGCAGCAAAAAGAAAGAATATATGCCTTTATTTAGTGCCCAAAGAAACAATGTATGCATTGATTAAGCACCAAAAGAAACAATGTATGCATTTATTTAGCACCAAAAGGAAACAGTGTATAAGTTCATTTAGCACCAAAAGGAAATAATGCATAAGTCTATTTAGAACCAAAAGAAACAATGTATCAAATTTTTTACAACCAAAATAAATGATGTATAAATTATTTAGCACCAAAATGAAACAATATGTGAATTTGTTTAGCATCAAAAAGAAACAATGTATGTTGATCTAGCACCAAAAGAAATAATGTATATTTATTTAGAACCAAAAGAAACAATGTATATGTTCATTTAGTACCAAAGAGAAACAATGTATATGTCTATTTAGAACCAAAAGAAACAATGTATGAATTTATTTAGCACCAAAGAGAAACAATGTATGTATTTATTTAGCACCAAAGAGAAACAATGTATGTATTTATTTAGCACCAAAAGTAACCATTTATGCATTTCTCTCTATATCTGGGTATTCGGTGCTGCCAATGTCATCTGGTTACCATCCAAACACAAAATATTGTTATCATACGTGAAAATTCATTTATTTAGCACCAAAAGGAACAATGTGTGCATCTATTTAGCACCAAGAGGAAACAATGTATACATTTATTTAGCACCAAAAATAAATATATAAGCTTATTTAGCACCAAAACCAAATAATGTATATGCCTATTTAGAACCAAAAAAAAAACAATGTATACGTTTATCTAGAACCAAAAGAAATTATGCATAAATTATTTATCACCAAAATGAAACAATGTGTGAATTTGTTTAGCACCAAAAAGAAACAATGTATGCATTTATTTAGCACCAAAAGGAAAGAATGTATAAGTTCATTCAGCACCAAAAAGAAACAATGTATGTGTTTGTTTAGCACCAAAAAGAAACCATGTATATGTTCATTTAAAACCAAAAGAAACAATGTATAAGTTCACCAAGCACCAAAAATACATATATAAGCTCATTTAGCGCCAAAAGGAAACAATGTATAAGTTTATTGAACACCCAAAGAAATAATGTATAAATCATTTAGTACCAAAAGGAAACAATGTATGCATTTATTTAGCACCAAAAGGAAACAACGTAGAGGCTTATTTAGCACCTACCACCACAAAGAAACAATGTATAAATTATTTAGCATGTGAGTGTGCAGGTGTGCATGCATGTGAGTGTGCATGTGAGTGTACATGTGTGCATGCATGTGAGTGTGCATGTGAGTGTGCATGTGTGCGTGCATGTGAGTGTGCATGTGAGCGTGCATGTGTGCATGCATGTGAGTGTGCATGTGTGCATACATGTGAGTGTGCATGCATGTGAGTGTGCATGTGAGTGTACATGTGTGCATGCATGTGAGTGTGCATGTGAGTGTACATGTGTGCATGCATGTGAGTGTGCATGTGTGCATGCATGTGAGTGTGCATGTGTGCATGCATGTGAGTGTGCATACATGTAGTGTGCATGTGAGTGGGTGTCTGCAAATCGCTTCTCATTCATGGTGGGAAATAGAGGGGAAAATCGCCCCAAATCCTGCAAGTCTCACACGTGCAGAATATTCGCATCACACACACTAAATATTGTTATTTCATGTGGAAAAAAAATAGGATTTCAGGAAGAGAATGTGAGCGAGCTGTTTACGGGTCGGACTGCACAGATGATTGCATCAGGAGAACCACCAGGATCTGGGTTCAGAAGCAAATGATTGAGCAGAAAGAAAGGGTCTCTGTAGCTTGGACCCCCTGGTGCCTGGGACTTCTGCCCTATTTCCTATTTAACGATTTTTCTGAAAAGAAGAAAGTTGTACAAAGCATCTCAATCTTTCTCTTTTTTTTATACCAGGGATTGGACTCAGGGGCCCTTAACCCCTGAGCCCCGTCCCCAGCCCTATTCTGTGTTTTATTTAGAGACAGTTCGATTTCTGTTTCCCTTTTGATATATTTTTTTATTCATTCACCTCCCGGCTGTTTGCACGCTTTCTTTTTAGATGTGTTTATTTAGGTCTGTTGCTTATTTTTTTTATTTCCTATTGAATTATTTGTGTATCCAGTAAGAAATAAATGTAATAAAAACACCCACCACAAGAGAGAATGCAAAAAGGTTCTTTGAAATTTTTAATAAAAGACAAAAAAAGAAGTTCTAGACCTTTCATGGAATTTTATATTCATTGATTGTTTTAATGATAACATTACATCGAATGAGGGTAAAAATGCAGATAAGACTACACGGAGATTTCATCGAATTCAAGTCAGAAGGCCGTCAGCAAGAATTCAGGCAACAATAAGTGTGGGCAAGGACATGGGGACAAGGGACACTCATAGGTCTCTGCTGATGGGGCTGCAAATGGGTGCAGTCACTCTGGAGAGCAGGATGGAGATTCCTCAGAAAACTGGGAATGGAACCACCATGTGACCCAGCTATCCCACTCCTCAGAGTATACCTAAAGGACTTAAAATCAGCCCATACGACAGGGACACAGCCACATCCATGTTTATAGCAGCTCAATTCACAATAGTAAACTGTGGAGCCAACCTAGGTGCCCTTCAACAGATGGATGGATAAAGAAACTGTGGTACATCTACACAATGGAATATTACTCAGCCCTAAAGAAGAATGAAAGGATGGCATTGGCTGGTAAATGGATGGAGCTGGAGAAGATCACTGTAACAGAAATAAGCCAAACCCCCAAAACAAAAGGCTGAATGTCCTCTCTGATCTGTGGATGTTCATTCATAATAACAGGAGGCTGGGGAAGAACAGAGGTGCTTTGGATTATCCAGAGCCGAGTGAAGGGAGGGAGGGGTATGGGACGGGAAGGGCAGTAGAATGAATGGGACATTGTGACCCTGTGAGCACATAGGACCACAGGACCAGGGTGATTCTACACCATGTCCAACCAGAAGGAGGAGAAGGGACACTCCATTTATGTAGGACGCGTCCAAGTGCCGTCCTGCATCAGTGAAAGTGGAGAAAATCTGATTTACAGTAGTAGGAATGCAGATGGCAGTGATTATATGCACTAAAGACCTTGGGAAGTGTTTTGAGATATATCTGTCTTTCTGTCACTGTCCTCAAGGCTGACCTTCTCCATTCATGACAAATGCAATAGAGGTCAAATTGGAGATGGAAATTGAAAACCCTTGTGCTTGGATTTCTGCTGAGCATTGGTGGTAGCAGAGACCTTTGGAGATCATGAACTGAATAATAAAAATAAAAGAGATGATGAACTGAATAATTTTTCCCAGTTGAATAAAAAAAAAATCAGTTCCGTTGAGATGCATTCAGAGGTGCCAACGGTTGCCCATTGAAGTCGCCATGAACAAATGCACTTTTTGAAACTGTTGGGCCTCGCCTATGTGTTTAAAAATAAGACGATATTCATTCTTTCCTGAGGATCTTTTTAAAGAAAAGCACCATTTATTTTATCAGGATCTATAAAGGATGAAAGAAATGCTAGATGAGATCAGAATAAGTGAGGGGGAATCATTTTCTCAACACTTTGGGGGCCTTTCTGTGAGTCGATATTGAAATCAAATATTTTTTTTTAAAAAAAAAGAGTCAAAATGAAAGAATCTGTGTCATAGAACAACATCACGTGAGGTCCCTTGAGGCAAGAATCCCCGTGTGAGTAGAAAATGCAGAAAACAAATCAGCCTCACATCCAGCTCCTGGGGCATCCGACTACATGAGCTGATTAGCAGAGTCTTTTTTCATTGCTACTTGTTCTCTATTCACAGCAATGTACGGAATGAGCGAGAACCAGGTTAAATGAGTGGTATTTCCAACAGGGACACTGACGTGTGTCTAAGGGAGGTGACAGCAGAACTTTCGTTTTCATGAACTGAGAAAAGATTTCTAATGAGAGAGAGAGAGAGAGAGAGAGAGAGAGAGAGAGAGAGAGAGAGAGAATATGTTGGTTATCGGGGAATGGGATGGCAGAGGGAAGATGAGCGCATTTTGGAAAATCCTGCCACAGTACAGTGAGGAGGAGTGCGCGCTAGTGTTCTGCAGCCCAGCAGCTAATTATTAATCACTTCTAAAAAGCCACCCGTGATTTGCATTCCGGTGCATAGATATATGTGCGACCGTGTACAATGAGCTGTCAAAACATGTTTAACCAAAGTCAGGGAGCTGACGAGCCGTGAAATCTCCCCTGCTAATTTGCAAACAAAGGTCGGCTGTTGAACGGGGCTCAGAGCCCACGCGGGAGAATCTGAAAAATCATGCTTAAAAGGAGATTGTTTCCCCGCCGATTCTCAGTTGAGTTCCAGCAAAATCAAACGCTAAGTTGAGAACGTTTTTTGCAGATTTATAATCATTTTATTGAATATGCATATTTAATATTTTAGGAACTTTGAATAATATTGATCTGCCTTCCATCTAATTTTTTTTTTTTTGCTTGTGAATCTGATCTCTTGGGCAAAATTGCCTATTATAACACGGAAACCAAAGCTCTGTGAAATGTAAAAATCAACATTATAATCCTGCATCACTTCATGGCTAAGCCATCTCAGGAGTAAGATCTTGCAAACAGAATGTAGATCATAGATCAGAGGCTGTTTGACCAGGGGTAGCTAGGGACAGGGGTGGAACCCGGCAGAAATTCACCTCTGAGCCACCTCCCCAGCCCTTTTTATTTTTTTATTTTAAGACAGGATTTCCCAAAGTTGCTTACAGCAGTGGTGACTGACCATCACTGTAAAATATGAAGGCGGAAAAGAAATCCTAATTTCCTAAACTGAAGCTCTCCCACGCCTCTTCATACTGGGTCATCTTTATTCTGTGTGATTCTGGGAATGATAACGTTTCCTACCATTTCTCTGAACCTATGGAATGTCGTGGAGTACTATTCAGCCAGGAAAAAGAATGAGGTTCTATCAGGATCATTTTATGGGGGCCGGTCCACCCGGCTTTTTGCACTGAGACGTGAGCTATGGTGTGAATTTCATCTAAACATCATAATCGAATGGAAGATGGATGAATCTGCACAGGATGGTAATTTTTTTTCAATGTTCATAGGATGGTGAATAGTTTTTTTGAATTATTTTTTAGGTTGGAGGGGTGGGAAGTGCCAGGGTCCTGTGCCTGCTGGCTGGTCAGGAGAATCATCTCATGGCTCTCAAAGGCCAGCCTCAGCTTGGCCAAACCCCAGGTCCAAACGGGCAGCTCCAACTCTGCAAAACACAGACCAGTTTGCAGAAAATCCAGCCGAGACTTGTGTCGCTCACCTCCCACGCGGATGCTCCGTGATTCAGGTCCAATTAAGGAGCCCGAGGTGATGCCCATTGCAGGACTCTGCCAACGTCCCTCCCTTGGTCATCTCTGTGACCTGCAGATTGCACCGCCTATGACGTGGGCGCTCAGGGGTGTTTGGAGTCGCCAACGTTGCGTGGCCGTTTAATATTTGGGTGGAATCAGTGACATTCAGAGTCCCACAAACCTCATGGGCTTCATTTTGCCTTCGCTGAAGACCCACTAACTAATCAAACCCTAGTGACCAGAAACCTATCTGGTGCTTCTTGATGATGCTAGGGAGCAAATTCTCAAACCGCTAATCACAGCCGCTGTTCACCCTCGGAGGGGGAAGAGGACATTGTAGGGACTTAATGAATCCCGCAGTCTGGCTGGGCACAATTCGGGAGCCACTTGTCAAGCAGAAATGAACTTTATTTTTAGAACCACACACACCGCACCGCACGGCTCCTCAGGAACTCCCTCAGAGCCCACTGCCACCACCGGCTTCCCACCAGCCTCTCAACCCTCCCACTCCTCCTGCTCTTGAGGCCGATTGGCTGGGTTGAGTGGGTGGAGCCAAAAGAGTCCCCCAATGAGCAGCTCCGAGGTCTGAAAGGGCGGGGAAACAGCCCAATGAGCATCACCG
>NC_135548.1:1938009-1963009 GCF_045843805.1 Urocitellus parryii
ATCCAATCGACTGGGAAGCCACCCAGGGGGTGAGGGGGCTGGGAACCCGCCATGCACATCCTGGATGGAGGGACTCGGGGGCTGAGAAATCCTCACCGTCCGTCCGTTCAGTGGGAAACGGTTTGAGTTTGGAAAACTGTTCCTCGACGAGAAACATGGTGCAGACCTTCACGGATCAGGGTAAAGAAACACGTTCAAAAAGCCTTTTGTACCTGCATTGAAGCAGGAGGAAGCGTAATTCTATTCACCTGGTGAGTGGAGCCCAGAGAGGCTGCTCCACCTCCTGCAGCGCACAGCACAGCCCACCCCAGAGAACCCGCACGGCTGTTTAGTGTAGCCAGAAATTCTGCCCTGAAACACTGGACGTCCCAGCACAGCCGAGCGAGGGGACTTGCACACAGGACTGCGGCTGGCACACTTTCTGGACACTGAGAGCCCGCATGATCCTCCTTCACATTTGAAATTGCAGCCGGCTTCCTGCAGCGCCCTGAGCCAGCCGCACCTGCTCCCCCTCCCTGCCTCCCACTCCAGGCCTGGCAGCCTGCCCAACCCCCCCGGGCTGCCATGTCCCCTGCAGCGGCTGGGACAGCTGCCACAGACAAAGACAGCTCATCTTCACCCCAACAGGCCCGAGGAGGAGCTCTGGTGCGGAGAAACACTCCTCCTTCCTGAGCCACTTAATCCTTTCATAAAAGCTTGCTTTGTCCAGAGGCTCAGCTCGCAGGAAAAAATCACAGCCCACGGGGCGACAGGAGGGGGATATCTGCATGCATCCATTTGCCGTGAGCAGGGAGCACTAAATGGGTATGAATATCTATCCTCCCAGCGACCTGGGGACCATTGTGCAAAATCTGAGACATCAGAGGGACTTTCAAGTTAAGAGATGACCCAGTTCCCATGACCCACTTCTTGCCCTGTATTTGAGGCACGAGAGAGAGGAGCAGGAATAAGACTGAAGCTGAAGTAAAACCAGACACAGGGAGTTAAAAAAAGAAAGAAAGAGGGAAAAGATTAAAAAATCCATTCAGGACAAGGGCCACTCGCGATCCTCCTGCCTCAGCCTCCAGAGCCGCTGGGATGACAGACGGTGCCCAGCTGAGATGAAAAGCAGCTGTTTAATCTAAATGTGAATTTAAATTTAGATGTTCCCATGAGCTTTGTATCCTTCCAAGTAAATATTTGGTAAGAATTTCATGAAAATGCTGTCTCCCTTTTATTTGAGCGATTTTCTGATAAATGACTACAGTTGGACCTAAAAGAGACCTTTGCTTCCATCAGCTCGTGAGCTAATAGGCATTTCTGAAGGAATCGGCAGTAGGTTTTACTCTGAATGATTTTTTTATAGTGGAGTTTCTTTCTCTCTGTCAGCTAGTTTGCTGTTACTGTGACACAATACCTGAGAAAGGCAACTTAAAGAGGAAAAATGGATTTTGTCTCCTGGTTTGCAGGGTTTTGGTTGATGGTCAGCTGGCTCCGTTTTTAAAGAGAGAGAGGTCACTTGTGTATCAAAGTCTCTTCCCCCAAATCCATTCCACTATGAATCCATCCATGGATTAGCACAACTCTGATCCCATCCCCTCCTCACTCCCAAACAGCCCGAGGCTGCCTGAGGGCTGCCATTTATACACTCTCCCTCTTGATGCGCACACACAGTAGGTTTCTAGGAAACAGGAGCCTGAGGCTGAGGAGAGAAAAATCCTCTATGTGCTGAGGGAGCCCAGGACCCACTATGTGCTGAGGGAGCCCAGGACCCACTATGTGCTGAGGAAACCCAAGACCCACTATGTGCTGAGGGAGCCCAGGACCCACTATGTGCTGAGGGAGCCCAGGACCCACTATGTGCTGAGGGAGCCCAGGACCCACTATGTGCTGAGGAAACCCAGGACCCACTATGTGCTGAGGGAGCCCAGGACCCACTATGTGCTGAGGGAGACCAGGCCCCACTATGTGCTGAGGGAGCCCAGGACCCACTATGTGCTGAGGGAGCCCAGGACCCACTATGTGCTAAGTGATCTAAGTTTTTACTCATGTCCACGTGGTTGGAAATGATAAATTGGTTTTAAAAGACTGAACAAAATCCTCACATCAGGGTTTCTAAATAGTGATCGTAGCTGTATTAAATAGACATTTCATTTTATTTTCACTTATTTTTTTTGGTCGGCAAAAAAATGTCTCAATATAAAAAAAAATATGGAGACATTGTTTTTCATGGCCGAGTAATATTCCATTGCGTTGATGTACCACATTTTCTTTCTCCATTCATCTGTGGAAGGGCTGATTTTAAGTCCCTTGGGTATGAACCGAGGAGTGAGGTGGGTGGGTGAACCACGATACGTGTCAGTAAATGGATGGATCTGGATTCCATGATGCTAAGTGAGTTCACCTCATCCCCAAAGGCCAAGGGTCACATATCTTCACTGATATTTGGAAACTAAGCCTCAATAAAGATGGCGGGCAGCCGGATTCAAGGTCAGCAGATTGGACCCCGGGAGAGGAAAAAAAGGGAGGAGGAGGGATAGGAACAGGAAGACAGAAGAATCAATCTAATCAATAGCATTTTGTTTTGCTCTAATCCACTTATTTCCAAGAACCCGCTGCTCTCTGATTGACAGGTGCCAATCATCAACGCAAATCAGGAAGCTCTCAAAAACCATTCTGCAGATGCCTCCAACAGCAAAGTCGTTTGTCAAGATAAAACAATTCCAAAAATGCCATTTTAATTAAGGAAACCGAACCTAGACGTGGATCACAATTAGGAGCCGAACCGTTTCACAGAATCTTTTAAAATGAGGGGGAAATGCGTATGTTTCCATCATCATTAAATAAACCAGAATTTCATCAAAGACTTGAAAAAAAAAAACTCATCATCAATAAAGAGCGAGCATCCCACAGACGGAGACGTAGAGTCCGCCTTGAGACATCTCTTGGATCTCCGAGATGAAAGTCCGTCGGCTCGCTGCTCTGAGAAACACGGAGCCCTTGATTTCAAGTGCTTTTAATTAGATCTCTCCGTGCGACCCAGAAACAGCACATAAGGCCGCCACCTGTTTGCACGTCGCAGCATTAATGTAGGAATCTCAGACTAAGACCCTGGAAAACACAGCAGCTCCCTGTGAGGATGGTTCAAATTTCCTGAATTATGGGCTGAGCAGTGTGAAGGGCAATCACTAGTGAAGGGTGTGGTGGCTCACACTTGTCGTGCCAAAGGCAGGGGAGGCTGAGGCAGGAGGATCGTGAGTTCAAAGCCAGCCTCCGCCAAAGGGAGGCCGTAAGCAACTCAGGGAGACCCTGTCTCTGAATAAAATGCAAAATAGGGCTGGGGACGGGGCTCAGGGGTCAAGTGCTCCTGAGTTCAATCCCTGGTACCAAAAAAAAAAAAAAAAGAAAGAAAGAAAAATGTTGGGACGATTAGAGTCAATTTAATTCACGTAGTTTAGTCAAATCTGGGAAAATCTTTGGTGCACAGTTAATGCTTCCAGTGGGCAGAGGTGCATGGAAAAAGCAATCACTCACTGAATTGTATTTTTTCGAAGCAAAAAATACTAGAGTAAAAGAGAGAGAGAGAGAGAGAGAGAGAGAGAGAGAGAGAGAGAGAGAGAGAGAGAGAGAGAGAGGAATAAAGATTTTAAAATCAACGAGTCGATCAATGAGCATGAAAGTCAATGGGAATTCTCCGCATTGACTCTTTGGTAAGGAAAATGGAACAGCGACGCTCTTTAATGTGGAAATCACCTAATAAAAGCCAAAACAGCAAAAAACAAAAATTCATAAAATAAGAAATGATCAGAGGGTGTCTCAGCTACGGCAGGAGATTAAAGACTCAAAACCCACTCGTTTGGTCCGTGCCACCCGAAGGCATTTGAAAATCCACATGAAATGGGTGATTTCCCAGATGGCGGGTGTGTTTTTTATTTATTTATTTTATTTTTTCCCCCAGAAGAAATAGGAGCTCAAAGCCCCATGATCACGCCACTCCACAGTGACCCGCCAACGGGTCTCTCTTCAAAGACACAAGGTTTCCCGGTTTTTCTTTGAAAACGAGATGATGACTTTAGTATTTAAAGAAGGAAAAAAATATATAGACATTTCTGCATTTCCACCCCAAAGCTAGAAACGCCTCGATACGGGTTCCCAGGGATGGGGGCACAGAAAACTCACTAAGGGGAGTACTCGAAACCACCCAGAAAACGTTATTGAGCAGATGGTTGAAGAAAACGAGGATTTGGGTGATTTCAGACTGATTTCAAGAGTGGCCGGGCGCGGTGGCACACGCCTGTCCTCCTGAGGCTCAGGACGTCCATGCATCGCTGATAACAGCTCAATTCCCCCCTGCAGCCAAGCTACGGAACCAGCCTGGGTGTCCACCAGTGGAATACTACTCAGGCGGGAAGAAGAATGAAAGAACGGCATATGCAGGAAAACCGCATGGGTCTGTGGAACGGGAGCGCGTTGGATTGCTGTAGGGTGCAGCCATCTGGGGTCCACTGGATCCGATTGCACAAGGACGCAAAGGTATTTAGTGGGACTCCCAGTGGTCAGCAGGGTCAGCTGCGGGCAATTCCTCTTCTACCCCCAAAGATCTTGCAGCAAAACCTCCAAAACCGTGTGCAAAACATGAACCTTTTCTTCTTATAAGAAGGTCGATGACCTCAGGTATTTGTTACAGTAACAGAACCTAATTTTTCTTTTTCTTTTTTTTGGTCTGAAAACATTAAGAATAAAGATGATGCACGTCTTCCTGAATATACGCAGGTAGTTCCCTGTTTTCTGTCTCACTTTTGCCAAAGAGTGACCTCTGCCCATTCGTCAGGTCCTGCCTGGCACCATGGGCCCCGTCCCCAGCCCTCTTTTGCATTTTATTGAGAGACAGGGTCTCCCTGAGTTGCTCAGGGCCTCCCTTCTGCGGAGGCTGGCTTTGAACTCTCGATCCTCCTGCCTCAGCCTCCCGAGCTGCTGAGATGACAGGTGTGGGCCACCGCGCCTGGCTTAGAGTGACATCTCTCAGTCATAGGGCTCATGAGCTAGTGAACCTCTCTCCTTCCAGGGAAGATTTGCATTTTTCTGGAGCCAATCATTGTGATTTTTGCAAGTCTCCTAAACAGAATTGGCTCCCCACTCTCTCAGAACTCACCGTCCCTGATGATCCTGAATTGTTCTCAACGTATTATGCAGAGATCGATATTGTACACAGAGATGTTTAAAACCTAAGTATTCAGCCGAGCACAGAGAGGCACACAACTGTCATCCCAGCAGCTCGGGAGGCTGAGGCAGGAGGATCAGGAGTTGAAAGCCAGCCTCCGCCAAAGGGAGGCCGAATGCAACTCAGGGAGACCCTGTCTCTCAATAAAATGCAAAATAGGGCTGGGGACGGGGCTCAGGGGTCGAGGGTCCCCTGAGTTCAATCCCTGGTAATAATAATGATAATAATGATAATAATAATAATAAGTATTTGCATAATATAGTACAGCTATTATTGTATAATTGCACAATAAATCCTTACAGCTATTTTTGTTCAATTCCATCATGAATTTAAACACGCCGCTGTACAATAAAATCAAACCTCCCACAGGCATGGATTTCCAATCCTCTTTGTTAAAAAATACACCATTAAAAATGTCATCTTGATAAATCCAGGTTTTCTCTTCAAAAATCACACTGATTTTAAGTCAATTCTCGCTTTCAAACATCCAAAGTGGCGGAAACGCGTTCTGGGCAGAGGGAGGCCTATGGTGACGGATTCTTTCTCTTCCTTTTTTTAATGAGATTCTTTTTCTTTAAAGAGGGTTTCGAGCACCACCTGGTCCTGCTGCGTCTCTCCAGGGAACACGTCGACATGTGCACGTGGACCTTCCCCAGGAGCTACCTGTGCTCAGATCCCCAGCAGAGTGCGGGGGACAGAACTGGAATGTCCCTGCACGCCCAGGCGGGGACACCTGCTAATCCCAGGCTAAATCGGGATCTTTACAGAAACAGCGCGGCCCAGGGAGCGGGGACCGGCCGTGTTCTTTATTTTCTTTATTTTTATTTTTGGAACAAAGGGTCCTGGGGATTGAACGGAGGGACCCTCGACCACGGAGCCACGTCCCCAGCCCCGTTTCTATTTTTATTATTATTATTATTTTTTAATTTTTAAATTTGAGACAGAGTGGCACTAAGGGTCTTCTGAGGCTGGCCTCCCTGCTTGTGAGCCTCCTGCCTCGGCCTCCACGTATCTTGGTACAAAAAATGGATGCTGATGCAGAATGTTTTGGGTGACGGTGCGTGATGTGGAGGACGAGTCACACGTAAGTGGCCGGGTATCGAAGTCCACTGGGTTAGAGGAGGGGCTGAAGGGACGGGACCAGGGGACAGGGATAGGGAAGATGGTGGAGTGAATCTGTCCGTCCATCCTGTTAGTGCATCCTGTTACCTATCCACCTGTCCATCCTGTAAGTGCATCCTGTTATCTATCTGTCCATCCACCCTGTTAGTGCACCCTGTTATCTATCCATCCGTCCACCCTGTTAGTTCACCCTGTTATCTATCCATCCGTCCACCCTGTTAGTGCACCCTGTTATGTGTCTCTGCACCATGAGTCCATCCACCTGTCATCTCCCTGTCCGTCATCCCTCCATCCACCTGTCAATCAATCCCTCATCTGTGGGACCCTCTCGCTCCCCATCATCGGTGCCACGGATCCCATCGACCCTGACGCCCCCCCGTCCTGGGGTCAGAACCTTCCGTGACCCGACGTGGCCCCGGCTGACCTTGGACCCACCTGCAAAGTCCTCGTTCACAGAGTAAAGTCGCCTTCGCGGGTTTTGGGAGAACCTAGATTTCTGTGTGCGTCCGTCGGGGGGACGCGGGTGACATCCTTCACCCCGTGGCACTCCACTTCGAGGTTTGTAAATGACAAGTGGGTATGGGCACAATCATGACACGTCCAGAGCAGGTCAGGGTCACTGTAGGTGACGGGTCCTTATAGGAAGGTGGAATCGGGCACCGTGAAGCTCTCTAAGCTGAGGGCCGGTCCTGCTTACGGTCTAACTCGTGCATCGCATTTCTTAGGGTGGAAATAAAATGCACCCTGGAGGCCGAGCCGGGCCATCCTGAACACGGTCCGTCTCTGCACGAGGTCCCCGACTCAGGAGGAGCACGTCCCCGGGGCTCGACATCGTGGCACAAGAGGGTGACATGTGACAGTCAGGAGGCAGAGAGACTCCCCTCCCCAGATGCAGGATATATACCCCCAAAGCCACGTCCCCCATGCCACCTCCTCCAGCCACACCCCACCTGCCTCCGGTGACACCCACTGATCCACATAAGTGGATTAACTCACTGACTGGGTGGAGGCTTCCGGAACCCACTCACTTCTCCTCCAAACCTGCTTGCACTGGGTCCCACGTGAGCCTTTGGGGACATTGATGTCCCCAAAGTCATATTTTTCTGATTTTTATGCAATGCTCAGACCTCCTAGGCCCATGCAAATGCCTTGCTGGGAGACCTCTGTATTTTATCTCAGATGGAAGGTTCCGGAAGGTGTGTGGGTTCTTCCACGGCCGTGGGCACCTGATCTGAGCCCCAAGCAATGCTTCCCATTGCTCTCGAGAAGCCCTGAGACCCTCATGAGCCCCTTGTGACGGTTTAGATCCAGACTGATCCCCAAAGACCTGTGTGGATTTGGTCCCTACTTAGTGCTAATTGGAGGTAGGGGATGCCCAGTCCCCCTTCCTGTGTCTCTCTGTTTGTTTCCTGGTTGTGCAAAAGTGAGCGACTACATCCAGGCGCTCACCACCGCGCGATTTTCTGCCTCCCCATCGGCCCGAGGGACAGCTGTGGACCCACAAGTCAGTACAAACCTTTCGTCTTTTTAAGCTGACTGCCGCAGGCGTTTGTTACAGTCACGGAAAACTGGCCGAGACACGCCGTCTGCCCAGAGACCCAGAGAAATGTGCGTTCACGTGTGTAAGTGACAAGTTCGAGCGTCTTGATTCTTCTTTCTAAGCTCCCTGCCCCAAACCATCGAACGAGCAGTAATCAGATGCATGAAGGCAATTAAAAGGAGGTTGAATCCCGCCTGAGTTTGGACTTATAAACCCGACAAGGCACGACTGCATGTGGCTCTTGCTCACGAGAGTGGCCAGCAAGCTCGGAAAGCTGCCCGCGTTGTGATCAGGCAGAATCTCAACAGGACGTGTGCAAAAGCCACAAAAACAGATCTGCCTTCCCCTTCATATACCTCCAAGTTCAGCTTGGTAACACACAGGGCTGCTCCGATTTGACGGCCCCACGCTGTGGGAATTTCTGAGAGAATCCCGCTTAGTGCCGCCTCTTCTGGACTTTGTGCGTCTGTGAGGCTGTCTTTTCTGGGCATGGTGAATTTTCCTTTTGTTTCTTTATTTTATTGGATACTGGGGATGGAACCCAGGGGCACTCGACCCCTGAGCCCCGTCCCCAGCCCTAATTTGCATTTCATTTAGAGGCAGGGTCTCCCTGAGTTGCTCAGGGCCTCGCTTTGGCGGAGGCTGGCTTTGACCTCACGGTCCTCCTGCCTCAGCCTCCCAAGCTGCTGGATCTCATCTGTTCTGGGCACAGCTGCCTCTACCTGAAGGCAGATTTAAGCAAAAAACCATTTGCAGGGACAGACAGACCCACCGAGCTATTGGGCAAAGCTGGCCCTGACCCTCATCTTCCCTCCAACATCCCGCTCGGGAATGATGAAGGAAACGGCTGTGATCTTTGGTTTTCAGTTACTGTGACACACGCCTGAGACAGTCACCTTAAAAAGTCGAAAGGTCTTTTGGGTCCTATGGTTTGGGACGGTCCGTGCTCACTGGGGTCCGTGGTGGCCGGTGCTTCGGGGTGCGAGGAGATGAAGGTTGTAGCATCTTTACTGAATGGTCCAGCTCGGGGCTGGACACCTGCTTCGCGGGAGCCAGAGGTCATCAGACCTTGACACGTTTAGGGGTGAAATCCCCTCCTGATTTTTACGGGTGCATTACCATCATGCAGAATCCTGGGGTTCATCCTGACACAGCCAGGCGTGCATGACTGATTGGGTCCATTTCATCCCACGGTACCTACCCATTTTCTGCCCTGTTCCCCGTCTCATTCCCTTTTATACCTTACTGATCCCTCTGCTGTTTCTGATTATTCCTCTCCAGCCTCCACAAACAAGAGAAAATGTAGAACCCGAGTTTGGCTTCTTTCACTTAACACGATGGTATCGAGTTCCATCCATTTTCCTGCAGGTGACAAGATCTCACCCTTCTTCATGGCTGAGTAATATTCCATTGTCGATTCACATACCACAGGGCAGGCTACAAGCAACCTTCTCTTTTAATAGCTTTACACTGTGGGGAGGGGAGGGACTGTGAGTTCTTACAAACACTATGGAAATCAGCATGGAGCCTCCTCAAAAGACCAGGCATGGAACCACCATATGACCCAGCTCTATCCCTGCTCGGTATTTATCCTGAAGAATAAAAGTCATCTTCCTGCAGGGACACCTGCATACACAGATTCACAGCAGCACCATTCACAAGAGCCCAGCTGTGGACCCAGCCTTGGTGTCCACCAGTGGATGAGTGGATAAAGAAAATGTGGTATATGAAGAGACAGTGGAGTATTACTCAGCCATGAAGAAGAGTGATGGAACTCAACGGATGGAACTCGAGACTATCATGTTAAGGGAAATAAGCCAAACTCGGGTGCTCAAGGGTTGTATATTTTCTCTTGTATGTGAAAGCTGGATAAGGCTGCTTGTAGGCTGCCAATTACCCAGGGTTCACTCATAAGTTAATAACAACGGAAAAAAAAATACACTAGGGTCAGTCAAGGAATGCACAAGTGTGGAGTGTTTTTTTATTTTTATTTTTTTTCTCTTTGTTTCATTCTCTCGGAACAAATAGGTTGCACTGTCTGAGGAAGAACTGGGACCAAAGATAATCTTTCATTCTACGCCATTTCTGGTTTTGCTTTAAGTGAATTATTTTAATAGAAATTGGTGGTGGCGTACACCACTTCTCGCGACAAGATACGTGTTCTTTATCCATGTGTGTGATGTGAGGAGTCCATAGGGAAATGCATCCCACACATCAAAACAGACCTTAGTGAGCTATTGATGATTGACAGTGCCATTTAATCTTAGAATTCTCCAGAGAAACCTAATGGTGGTGCTGCCCACCTGTCATCGCAGAGGCTGAGGCAGGAGGATCATGAGTTCAAAGCCAGCCTCCGCATCAGGAAGGCTCTAAGCAACTTAGCTAGATGCTGCCTCTAAAAAAAAAATATTTTTAAAAGGGTTGGGGATGTGGCTCAGTGGTTAAGCCCCCCTGAGTTCAACTTTACCAACAAAAAAATTAAAATAAGAAAATATTCTGCAGCTAAACCACCTGAATTCCACACAATTCCACCCAGATTTAAAATGTCTTTTACATAAACGTTGCACAGATTTAGCAGATCAAGCCTGGCAAATGCAATTTTGCATGAATCAGGAGGATCACTGTGTTTACCACGGTGCTATTTTTTTTTCTCTTTAAAGATATTGTGATATTTCTCATTATTTTGAGTTCCGGGAAGGGAGTCGGCTTAGAATTCACTGCATGAGCAATGAAGGAAAGCGGTGGTTCTGGAAAACCTGGATATGAAGACGGGATCGACTTGTGGGGCACGTCTTGAATCCAGAACCCTTAGCCCGTGGGGATCAGGCGCCTCCTCCAAACAAGAGCATCTACTAAGTGAGAGGAGCCGGCCCCACTTCAGAATAAAAGTCCCCGTGGGAAGTTGTGAACTGAGGTCATGTCAAGGTCATGGAGTGTCTAGATTCTTAAAAGAAATAAAAAGGGGAGGTGTTTGGAAGTAAGAAAAAATGAAGGGAGAGAAAAAGGAAAGAAGGAGAGAGAGAGAGAGAGAGAGAGAGAGAGAGCAGAGAACAGAGAGTTCTGCTGTGGAAATGGAAACCTCTGCAGTAAGATTCCTTATGAAGAGAAAAGCATCTGGAAACTTCTCCCGTCCGTCAGTGTTCACTTGAAATATCTTGAATTCTTCCAGCAATTTTTGCATCTTATAAAAAATGAAAGCACCTCTGGCCTGTTTTTAAAAAAATCTCTTTGAGATACCCTATTCCCTTTTATCTTTGGCTCTTTATTTATTCCTGCCCCCGTTCAAAGGGCCTTTATTTAATTTAAAATGATTTTCATGTTTGCACAGGATGGATATTAAGGGACCCAAGGGAGATCTGTCCAGCCCCGCTGCATCATTTCGGCATCTGCGGTGGTTGATAAAATGCCTCATTTTGACGAGACGGCGGGGGGGCTCAGATGTCTGATTTGACATTTCTAGGTGGACTTCAGAGGGTGCTGCAAGGAGAGGCTAGTACCCCATGGACCGAGCCGAGCCTTCCATGATGTGAGCAGGTGTCCACCAGGGTCTCAAGGGCATGCACCAAAGTGCCATTAAATATCAGTCAACTGATGGTGATCTATCTCCACAGAGTCCGCCATCCCAAAGTTTCATAGCACAAAACCATAATAATTTTATGATGCTTATCTGAGCTTCCAGAAATCAGAGAGTGTTCGAGAAAAGTTTGTCTCACTTCCATGAAGAAAAGTAAGAAAAATTAAATTAACCAAGTAAAATGTGGGATCCTCCACAGATAAAATAAAAAGAGCCTTACGGAACTCAGCAGGCTGGGAGCTAGAATGTTCTAGAGATTTTTTTCTGGACCCATTTATTTTAAAACTAGATGAGGATGTCGGAAACATTGAGCCAAACTGGGCTGTCCATTCAGCCACCGACATATCGACCACCTCTGCTTTTTCTCTTGGGCTTCCTCACAAGATGGCAGCCTCAGCATTTCCCAAATGTTAATGCATTCAGGAAAAAAAAAATTTTTTTCCACATGCATGTGACGATACATGTATATCTCTTTGGTGACGTGTGCACATGTTTAGGAAAAAAAATTGATATATATTTTGCTTTATTTTTTTATTTGGATTATTTTAGGTGTTCATTGCTGTAAGAAAATGCCTGACACAATGTACAAATAGAAAAATGGTATTTCACCTGATGGATTGGAGCCATTCTTTGGGGTCTGGAATGAGACAGCCCATCATGGTGGGAGCACGTGTTGGAATTTCAACTGCTCAGATCGTGACCTGGGGGGCGGGGAGCGAAACAGAGGATGAGCCTGGGGTCTCACAGTCCTCTTCAAGGACATGCACCCAATGACCTAACTTCCTCCCCACAATGTCTCACCTATTAAAAGCTCCAGCCCCTTCCAATAGCACCCGGGGTTGGGGGCCAAATCTTTAACAAATGGGTCTTTGGAGGCAAAAAGATGCAAACTAGAGCAGGTTGCTTTCCTACTACTAAGTTTAGGATTTTTTTTTTTAAATAAGAGGTATGTGTTTGGGGATTGATGTGGAAATTCACCATTTTACCAATATTCTGATTTTTGAATGCTTCCAAACGACCCCCTTTAATCAGTATGGTACCCAGTTCAAGTGGGTGTACACCCCCAGGTAGAAAATCTCCTCCTAGAACACATGGTTATTATCTCCTTTAATGGAATCTCTTCCTGCAGATGAGAATTTCTTTTTGTTCTTCATTCACAATTAATTCTCTTTTTTTAAGGAGGTGATTTGTTTCCTGGATTTTTAAGGATTCGGCTGACTTTTGAGTCTTGGGAATGGATGGGGGACGGTGCACGTTTCCAGAGAGCATTTCCGTGCCCCGCTTCCGATTCAGATATTGACTCCTCTTTCTTTGAAAATCCAAACAGATCAATCTTATCCCATCTTTATTAATGTTCTGAGCCACTAATCTTCTGTGAATCGTTTCTCAATGATATCACTATTTCCCATTATTTGAGAAATGCCTTCATAATCCTTCAATCTTTCTTTTTTTTTAACCTTTCTATACCAATTTATCGATTCTTTCCTTGCCATTTTAAACTATATTTAACGCTGCTTATCAAGGTGCATAGGACTTTAACATAGAATCGGTCGTTTTTCTTTACATCTAGGGGGTTCATATTCTGATTTATCATGACTTAACTTTGTCTCTTTACATATGTATTCATGGAAGTGTGCTAGGCATCCTCAAATCCAAGAATTATCATATATTTCGAGTGATTTTTTGTTGCGATAATAGTACTCTTTACCAATTTGCCTTGTTAAATGAGAATGATTTGTGATAGGAATAGATGTCTTTTAAGATATTGCCTCCATATTCTAAATCCTTCCACTAATTTGGATTTTGTGCCACAACCATATGGTTGAAAATTGCCCACATGATTTTATAATTTGAATGTTTGTTTCCTTGGCTGTTATGCTGTGGATGAAATGAGGTTTCCTCCAAAATCTCATTGGTGAAACAGTAAAAGAAAGTTTGGATGTGAAATATTTGAGTTAGGAGAGGTGTAGACGAAAGGTGGATAAATCCACTTGGATGGACTCACTGGGTGGTGACTGCAGCAGGTGGGGTGTGGCTGGAGGAGGGGGTCCCTGGGCTGTGCCTTGGGGGTCTCTGTCCTGTCCCTGGTGAGCAGAGCTCTCTCTGCTCCCTGGTGCCCTGTCCTGAGCTGCTCTCCTCCTCCAGGCCCTGCCGCCATCTTGTTCTGCCTCCCCTTGGGCCAGAGCCATGGAGTCGGCCACCAGGGACTGGACCTCGGAAACCATGAGCCCAAATAAACTTCTCTTCTTCTAAAAGCTCATGTGTGAGACACTACAAGAACCTTCAGAGGTGAAATAATTGGGTTCACAGAGGTATAGACTAGAAGTGGATTAATCCACTTGGATGGACTCACTGGGTGTAGACTAATAGTGGATTAATCCACTTGGATGGTCTCACTGGGTGGTGACTGCAGCAGGTGAGGTGTGGCTGGAAGAGGGGGTCCCTGGGCTGTGCCTTGGGGGTCTCTGTCCTGTCCCTGGTGAGCAGAGCTCTCTCTGCTCCCTGGTGCCCTGTCCTGAGCTGCTCTCCTCCAGGCCCTGCCGCCATCTTGTTCTGCTCCCCTTGGGCCAGAGCCATGGAGTCCGCCGACCATGGACTGAGCCTCTGAACCCATGAACCTCAAATAAAATTGTCTTCCTCTGAAATGGTTCTGGTCAAATCTTTTGTTCACAGCCACAAAAAAAAAAAAAAAGAAAAAAAATTTGTTGTTTATTTTTACCACTTGCGTATGCTTTCATTCTCAATGAACGGATCCAGGGGAAGATTACGTGGATTTTTTTTTTCTCCACGGGCTCTTTGAACACTCACTCAAATATTGCTTGGGAGGAATCGTAAATCACACAAATTCTATTTTGAAAATATTGAAATGCAATTTTAATCATAGATGGTTTCCATATTTGGGTCAGAATCCGAAGACATTAAAAAGAAAACACTAAAAAAAAACCCCACTATTATTTTTGAGACAGATCTGAATATTTCATGGTGCGAATACATCATTAAAACCCATGACTTAATTATCTATTTTTAAATATTCATGCGGCAGAGGCAGAGCTAGCTGGCGTCTCCCCACAAATGATGACATTTAATTTTGGAAATAGAGACTATAAATATGAAATAATTACTCCCTGAACCAGCAGAGATTCATTGCATGAAATTAACAAAACAACAAAAAACACATCATTTGGCATTTGAACGCTTTTATTCCCATTTCACATCACCTCGGGGTTTCCCCGTAACGTTGGTGTGGAACAAAGGAAGTTTTATTCGTGAATAAATATCATATTGTGCAGAACAGGAAAAGCAAACATGGACGTCACACCATTTAAGTTAAATCAACTGAGCCTCGCCTCTTAGGAAATAGGTTCCAGAGTCACTGTCCCGTAGCGAATTCATAACGGATTTTTAAAATATATGATTGGAAGAGGTCGTTGAGCTGCAAGGACCATCAATGACATTGAGATTTCTGAGGGGTCGGGCTCTGGTGGTGCACCCCTGGAACCTCAGCTACTCTGGAGGCTGAGGCCGGAGGAAACTAGGGACAAAGACGTTCTCAGATTGATAAAAAAAAAAATCAAAAAGAAATCACATATAAAATATTATACTGATTAATGAGATGCTACTATGTCCTACCTGTGAAAAGAGCAGAAAAAAAAATATGAGAAATCCTCTCTCTACAGTTCTGTGTAACTTGGCATCAAACACCCAGTTTTAGCTAAAATCTACAGGCTGGAAAAATCGAAATAAAATCACACTTTTTCAACAAAAATGGACTATGATTGTCCATTTCCCCCCAAATTCCAAAGATATAAACAAATGTGGTAAAACCTGGTGTTTAAAAAATTTTCAGCGTGACATTTTTCACTATCCTACATCGAATTGTCTTTGTCACCTGGATCATAAATAGGACATGAAGACCTGGGTGCAGGGACACCCTCCTGTAATCCAAGAGACTCTGGAGGCTGAGGCAGGAGGATCACACGTTGGAGGCCGGCCTCAGCAACTTGGCAAGATACGAAGCGACTTATTTAGATACCTGGGTTAGTGGAGGGTTACACTCAGGTTGACGCCACACCTGAGCTCCCACCCCATTCTGAGAATAACCCACGGTAGATGTCCCTCTGAGAACGTGACACAAATGTCCATAACAACCCTCAGGATGGACCCAGTGGACAGTCACATTGGAAGTGCCATCCAAGCGCCCTGTTCTGTGGGAATCTTATTTGTCGACAAACGACATTTATATATTGCTCAACGTCTCCACTGTGTCCCACAAGGTCAGTTAGGAATCTGCATTAAAGGTCACAGAGCAGTGGCTCATATCCGTGAAAGGATCATCTACCCCCAGAAAGAGAAGAAAAAAAATATCAAAGTTATGGTTTAGATTCCCCAAAGCTCATGTGTAAGACAAATAAAGTTCAGAGGTGGAATGATTTGATGATGAGAGTTGAAACCTAGTCAGTGGATTAATCCACTTGGATGGACTCATGGGTGGTGGCTGCAGCAGGTGGGGTGTGGCTGGAGGAGGGGGTCCCTGGGCTGTGCCTTTGGGGTCTCTGTCCTGTCCCTGGTGAGCAGAGCTCTCTCTGCTCCCTGGTGCCCTGTGCTGAGCTGCTCTCCTCCTCCAGGCCCTGCCGCCATATTGTGAAATGATTGGGTTGTAAGAGGTGTAGACTAATAAGTGGATTAATCCACTTGGATGGACTCACTGGGTAGTGACTGCAGCAGGTGGGGTGTGGCTGGAGGAGGGGGTCCCTGGGCTGTGCCTTTGGGGTCTCTGTCCTGTCCCTGGTGAGCAGAGCTCTCTCTGCTCCCTGGTGCAACCTAATAGTGGATTAATCCACTTGGATGGACTCACTGGGTGGTGGCTGCAGCAGGTGGGGGGTGGCTGGAGGAGGGGGTCCCTGGACTGTGCCTTGGGGGTCTCTGTCCTGTCCCTGGTGGGCAGAGCTCTCTCTGCTCCCTGGTGCCCTGTCCTGAGCTGCTCTCCTCCTCCAGGCCCTGCCGCCATCTTGTTCTGCTCCCCTTGGGCCAGAGCCATGGAGTCGGCCACCAGGGACTGGACCTCGGACACCAGGAGCCCAAATAAAATAATCTTCCTCTAAAATGCTGCGGTTTGTTTTAGGTCTTTTGGTCAGGACAGTGAATAAACCTACTAAAATAATGGCCCCTCTTTGTCCCACTGTGAGAAATGTGTCCAGGAACTCTATTAAAACACCGATGGATATTTTTTTGGGTATAAATAATTGAACTCAAGTTACTTGCTTGTAACAGAAAAAAACAAAGAAATGACCAGAGGGAAAAGAAAAGAAAAATGAACTTGGAAAATAATTAGGAGAGAAGCAAATTGCAACATGTTTCTGGGGCAATGTGGTGTGACATTGGCACTGGCTGTATACGTGAGACTTTCAGTGGGGCTCAACAGTTGACATGGGACCTTTTTGATGGAGCTATCATTTAGGGCCACGCTCTGCTTGCTTGACGATCGAGATGTGATTTCTGTGGCGTCTACGCATTTGCAATCACATTTTTTTTAATTTTTTTATTTGATTTTTTAATGCATTTGCATTACATTTTTTTCTGAAAGGAAAAACATAGCTGAAATATTTTCATTTAAGGAGACACAAGTTTTAAATCTGCTGCTAAATATAATTCTCAGACTACCAGGTGAATATACCTCCTTTTAAGTATTTAATGGATATTTCATAAGTTATAATACATGATAATATGCATTTAATTAGGACACAATGTTTAATTATGGGGGAACATTTAATAACACCTTGTGTCATAATACATATTTCATAGTAATCTATGTATTTGTCAGTAATGCTATGCATAAATATATAAAATGTACATGTTTTAAAAATATAAAGATACCTATCTATGCAATTATATTTAAGATTTAAAAAATGATTAAAATATATAGAAAGAGAGAGGAAGAGAGAGGTATATGTAGAGACGGGTTGATGGATGGATGGAGAGATAGATGATATGATGGATGGATGGATGGACGGATGGATGGATGGATGGATTGATAGGTTCTATGATGCATGGATGGATAGATATATAGATAGATAATTTGATGGATGAGTGGATAGATGTTACGGTGAATGAATGGATAGATGATATATGGATGGATGGACAGATGATATGATGGATAGATGGATGATGGATGGATTGAGGAATGGATGGGTAGATACATGATAGATGATATGGTGGATGGATGGATAGATACATGGGTAGATAATTTGATGGATGGGTGGATAGATGTTATGGAGAATGATATTATGGATGGATAGATAGATGATATGATTGATGGATGGATGGATAGATAGATAGATACACAATATATAGATATGGTGGATGAGTGGATAGAAAGATGATATGGTAGATGGATAGATGGTATGATGATGATTGGATGGGTGTATGGATGGATGGATGGTTGGGTGGATGGGTGGATGGGTGGGTGGATGGGTGGATGGGTGGATGGGTGGATGGATGGGTGGATGGGTGGATGGGTGGGTGGATGGGTGGATGGATGGATGGATGGGTGGATGGGTGGATGGATGGATGGATGGATGGGTGGATGGGTGGATGGGTGGATGGGTGGGTGGATGGGTGGATGGATGGATGGATGGGTGGATGGGTGGATGGGTGGATGGGTGTATGGATGGATGGATGGTTGGGTGGATGGGTGGATGGGTGGGTGGATGGATGGGTGGACGGGTGGATGGGTGGATGGATGGGTGGATGGGTGGATGGGTGGGTGGATGGGTGGATGGATGGATGGGTGGATGGGTGGGTGGATGGATGGATGGGTGGATGGATGGATGGATGGATGGGTGGATGGATGGGTGGTTGGATGGATGGATGGATGGGTGGATGGGTGGATGGGTGGACGGATGGATGGATGGTGGATGGATGGGTGGATGGATGGGTGGATGGATGGGTGGATGGGTGGATGGGTGGATGGATGGGTGGATGGGTGGATGGATAGATAGATACACAATATATAGATAGGTGATATGATGGATGGATGGATGGATATATGTAGAATTATATGTAGAGAAAGGTGGATGGGTGGATGGAGAGATAGACTATATGATGGATGGATGGATGGATGGATGGATGGATGGATGGATGGATGGATAGATTGATAGGTGCCGTGATGCAAGGATGGATAGATGATATGGTGTAATGGATGGATAGATGGATGGATGGGTGGATGGATGGGTGGATGGATGGGTGGATGGATGATAGATGGATGGATGGGTGGATGGATAGATGGATGGAATGGATAGACAGATAGACAGATAGATAGATAGATAGATAGATAGATAGATAGATAGATAGGTAGACACTTTCTACTTAATGGCATTTTGACCTTCTGATGGTAAAATTTTGGCCTTCGAACATTGGCACTTTCTGGGCCACTCATGCTGTGTGACACTCTCGCGGTGCTGGGTGTTGGATGCAATCTCCACCTGCCGCCACTCAGCCTGGGACCACAAGAGGAAGAGGCCACAGCCTATATGTGCTGTGGAGCTGGGCCAGGAAGCCCCATGGGTGGGTCTGGAGATCCAGTGTTTCAGTGACTTAAGACATTTCCTACTAACAATGGGCTTTTCAGGATGCGACCCCATTGTGTGCTGAAGGACACCTGCATGATTTTCGTGTGTAATAGTTGCATAAAGAAAATAGAAAATAACTCCCTGTTTCCCTGCCTGCTAGTCTCCCAGAGATTCTCCCCCAGGAGGACAGGATTTCTAACTATGTGACCTCCGCAGCAGAGACTGGAGGGTGCACAAGTCACCTCTTTGCAACTTTGTCTGTCTTTGCAACTGAGATGGACGCTCCGAGCTCATCACCTAGACGCAGAGACATAACACCCCTGTGTGAGGACGCTGCTGGCCAGCCAGCGGGGGATGGACAGAGGAGCCCTGGGAATTGAGCTGGGCTTTGCAGCTGCTGTTGCAAGACTGTGTCCCTGGCTGCCCTTGGGGGAAGCGGCAGAATAAGATTTATTTATTCAGCAATAGTAAATGATTCTTGCAGGCAACCCTGGCAGGGGCTGCTACTCAGTAAATAAAAAGCCATCTCTCGTGACCGCCCAGTGTCGCCGGGCAGGATGGATACCTGGCCTGAGGCAAGTGAGGTGTTGTCCAGTTTTGACCAGGAAGGAATCATATATTCCAGATCCGATGATTGGAACCGAGAGCCCTCATCTCCTCAAAGTGATGGCCTGGGTTACGAGGGCTGATGTCGTAACTCTCTCTCTCTCTCCTTGTTAAAAAAAATAAAGATATATGAGAATCAGATGCAGTGTGGCAGAGAAGAGGCACAGAATATGCTGGTTTGGGGAACAGAGATAAATGAGCAATGCAACTCGCCTTGGCCCTTGCAGTTTCCAAAGAAGCTTGAAAGCTGCAGAGAAAGTAGCCCGTGGGCTCCTTGAGATGTTCCAAGGGTCAGCAGGTAGGAGAGGGCCCTTGAGGGTGGGAAATGCACAAAGGAGCGAAGGTGACTTCAGCCTTCATTTACTCCCTGATCTGAGCAAGACACCTTCCGCCCTGGTGAATTGAGTTAGGGGGAAGGGAACCCAAATGTCATGATATTCTACGGACCGGGGGACCTCGGGTGTACCATCAGAGCTACCCCAAAGTACAGCTCAGCCTACGAAAATAGTTACCCGGTGGTCTCTCTGCAGACAGCCACAATGACATCATGCACCCTGGACGCCAGGTGTGTGCACAGTGGATACCAGGTGTGTGCACAGTGGATGCCAGGTATGTGCACACTGCATACCAGGTGTGTGCACACTGGATGCCCAGTGTGTGCACACTGGATACCAGGTGTGTGCACAGTGGACGCCAGGTGTGTGCACACTGCATACCAGGTGTGTGCACAGTGGATGCAAGGTGTGTGCACACTGGATGCCAGGTGTGTGCACAGAGGTTACCAGGTATGTGCACACTGCATACCAGGTGTGTACACACTGGATACCAGGTGCACCCGCCTGCACACTCCAGTTACTTGCACGCATACACACACATGCACACTTGATACCAGCGGCTCTGGCTGAAACAGATACATGTTGTTAGAGATGGTCTTTTCTGTGCCTGTTGTATCAAAATGCTCTGGATGTTAAATGTAGCTGATGATTATTGGCAGAAAACACTGTGCAACATTTTTTTTCCTTTTGACTGAATCTTGGTCCCCTTTTCAAAGACAGAGATGAACAGCTCACTTTGGGTTTTGCAGAGATCCGTGGCCATGCACAGATGCAAAATCCATGGTCCAATGTGGGGCTCCGTGAACTTTCTGTGGGCTGCGAATTTTTTCTGTGAAAAGTATGCAGCTTTCTTAAACCTTGGCATGGACCTGAGTTCTACTCTGTAGGGACAGGAGGTAGAAAATAGTGCAGAAGAGGAGGAGGAAGAGGAGCAAAGACACATTGAAATGTCCAGCTACCTTGCTCTGAATCCCCCCGCCCCCAAAAGGCCCATGGATCACAGACTTGATCTCCAGTTATTGGGAGGTGGTGGGGCCTTTAAGAGGTGGAGCCTAGCGGGAGGAAGTGAGGTCACTGAGGGGGCGTGTCCTTGAAGGAGACTGTGGGATCCTCTTCCTCACTCTGTGTTTCACTTCCTGGCTGCCATGATGGGAGTGCTGTGGCTGTGTCACACAATGCCCGCCATGATGTGTGTCCTCATCAAGGTCTAAATGGCTCTCGGGTCAGTTGCCCCTAGTGTTTTATCGTCTCATTCATGGACTGGAACCTTCAAAGCTCTTAGTCAAAAGAAGGCTTTTGTGTTGATAAGTTGACTCCCTCAGGTCATTTGTGATAGCGCTGTGACACTGACGCTCACACTAGGCGATTGGGTAGGAGAAGGAGCTGGTCTGCAGACTCCACATGTTGGACCCCCGTCCAGGGGCCGTCTTTACCATGATTGAAGGAGGATTTATTTCCTGCTGGTTGAGTGGTGTTAAAGGGTCTAATTACACAGCCCCCTCCTGGAACATTAATTTTGAGCCCCATCCCCAGCCCTATTTTGCATTTTATTGAGAGACAGCATCTCACTGAGTTGCTTAGGGCCTCGCTTTGGCGGAGGCTGGCTCTGACCTCACCATCCTCCTGCCTCAGCCTCCCGAGCCGCTAGGATGACAGGCGTGAGCCATCAAGCCCAGCTTCAAATATTTTTCCTCTGTACAGTGGCCCAATCTGAGGATACGGAGCTCGTGCATACGGAGGACCAGGTCTCTGTGTTCTTTATCTCTGTTTAGTTAGAGGCAGGTAAATTAAAAAAGTTTATTCAAGGGGACAAAGTAACAAATGGGTCGTTAAAATAATATACACCCAGGAAGAGACAGCCCTGCAAAAAAGCAGTTTGGAGAGGTATTTCCAAATTTTGCGAGTTCCTCCATCCAAGCCCTGAATGCTAACCCTCATTAGTTGAACCCTTGGCTCGTGCCAAGAATATCAGCTTCCTTGGCTCTAATTCTCAGAAACCAGCGGCGCTGGGTGAACCTGGCCAAGAACACCACCGGGCTAGGAAGTGCATGATCCTCGAGACCAGCTGAGTGCTCCACCGTGCGATGACGTCAGTGCTGTGCGATGCTTCTCTATTTGGAGAACGATGTAAATAATGTATTTAACAAGGTCTTCTGTCCACGGATCCCCAATTGCCTTCTCTGCACATGATGAAGTGGTGCAGATATTCTTGCAATGATTCTTCTCATCCTTATTTCCTTGGACTTAAATGATCTCACGTATTAGAGGGATTGGGGGCTACCTTATGTCACATAGATGGTGACAAGTCAGTAGGTGTCCTGCTGCTCACACACTGCGAAAAAAAAAAAGTGTATTTCTCTTGGTCCACAAAATACTACGTGGTTAGCTCTCGGAGGAACAGGGCAAGAATAAATCTGCACACATTATGCACTCATTTTGTATTGGGCTATGAGCACATTATGCCAATAATTAATTACAGGTATTATCCTGATGGTTAATTGCATGTGTGCAGTTTTTATTGAGGATTTGAATACCTGTCAGCGTACTGGTACTGTAACAAACACCCAGAGATAAAGTCATGTTATAAGAAGGAAAGGTTTATGCTGACTCACTGACTTGGAGGTGATATTCCAGGGACCTGGAAAAGTTGAATAAATTTCACAGAATTTGCAATGCACCCAAGAGCCCCAAGAACCAAAGCGTCATCTCTGGTACTTAGAGATTGCAGATCCCGCCACCGTGTTTTAAATCCTGCGTTTGTCTCGATGGTACAGACATTGCTTTGGGACGGTCTCCTTCAACAGGTTTAGATCCTATAAATTTCTTAAAAGGATTTTCCCTAAATGTTCAATAATGGAAAGAATTATTATTATCAGAATAATAGACGGAATAAATGGTGACATTAAAAAAGATCTATCCAGTCCTCTAAGGGCTAAGTAGCCTCCTAAAAAAGTATTTAGGAGGCTGAAAGAAGCGTCTCATCAACTAGGTGGCCAATAATATGCGAGCTGAGAACTTCAACACCCCGCCATCATTTCCTACGGGAAATCCCCAAAATGGCCGCCCATCAGAGACTTGTTTAAAACAGAAAATGGCCTTCCCATCTCTTACAGAAAAGTCAGATGGGACATCAGAGGTGAAGTAGGTCGCTAGTGGGACTCCAAATGGGTCCAGCCACTCTGGAAGGCAGGATGGAGGTTCCTCAGAAAACTGGGAATGGAACCACCGTGTAACCCAGCTGTCCCACACCTTGGTCTATACCCAAAGACTTAAAATCAGCCCATACGACAGGGACACAGCCATGTCCATGTTCATAGCAGCTCAATTCAGAATACTTAAGCTGTGGAACCCACCCAGGTGCCCTTCAACAGATGAACGGATGAAGAAAATGTGGTATATATATACACAATGGAATATTACGCAGCCTTAAAGAAGAATGGGATGATGGCATGGGCAGACAAATATGGAACTGGAGACTAGCATGCTAAGTGAAATAATGCAAACCCAAGAAGACCAAAGGGTGAAGGTTTTCTCTGATCTGCAGACGCTCATTCACAATAACGGGAGGTAGCTAGGGAAGAATAGAGGTGCTTCGGATTAGGCAGAGGGGAGGGATATGGGGTAGGGAGGACAGTAGAATGAATGGGACATTATGACCTTGGGTGCTCATATGACCACTAGACCAGGGTGATTCTACACCATGTCCAACCAGAAGGAGAGAAGTGACACTCCGTCTATGTAGGACGTGTCCAAGTGCCGTCCACTGTCCTGTGTCACTAATCAGAACAAATGAAAAAAAAAATTAAGAAAAAAAAAAAGAAATGCAAAACTTCATCAACCTGGAATCAGGAAACATAATCCCCTCCTCCAAGCCCCAGAAAAATAGATTCACCAACTCTGGGAACCATGACCCGTGAACACGTGTTTCCTGGGCCCAGGGTTTTTGTTAACTAAGAGCCATCGATTTTTCCTGGGGAACCTCATTGTTTCTTGGGATTTTTGCAGAGAATTAATATGCACCAACCGTTTTACCCAATCCACAGCCTGATGCTGCTGCACACGTGGAGAAGTTTGAAGAGCACTTACCCGGGTCTCTCGGGTGATAACAGGGAAGGAACTATTCAGGCAATTAGATCCTCGGGGCCCAGCGCTCTGTCTGCCTCTGAAGGGCTCCTAAGACGCAATCACTCGGACCTGGAAAGCAGGAAATTCAGAAACGAAAAATGGTGATGAGATTCAGAAACTGGCATCCTGAAAGCCCAATGTGCCATTGGAGCTGAACCAGGGGAAGTCGATCCACGTGTCTCTGGTTTGTTTTTTTCCTGGAAATATAGAGGCTGGAAAAATAACTTACAAATTGCAGACAGTTTCCAGGTGACTCTCTGTTTTTTTTCTTTTGATACCAGGGATGGAACTCAGGGACCCTCGACCATGGAGCCCCATCCCCAGCCCAATTTTGTATTTTATTTAGAGACAGGGTCTCCCTGAGTGGCTCAGCATCTCAGTTTGACTGAGGCCAGCCTCCAAATTGTGATCCTCCTGCCTCCGCCTCCCAAACTGCTAGGATTGCACGTGTGGGCCACTGCACCCAGCCCAAAGTTATGTTTTGGGGCTGGGAGGAACACAGATTTCACCGTTGTGAGAACATTGCAACGTTTGCTTCCACACATTGCAACTTCAAGGGGAAGAACTCTATTTGGGCTCACGGTGTCCGAGGTCCAGTCCCTGGTGGCCAACTCCATGGCTCTGGCCCAAGGGGAGGCAGAACAAGATGGCGGCAGGGCCTGGAGGAGGAGAGCAGCTCAGGACAGGGCACCAGGGAGCAGAGAGAGCTCTGCTCACCAGGGACAGGACAGAGACCCCCAAGGCACAGCCCAGGGACCCCCTCCTCCAGCCACACCCCACCTGCTGCAGTCACCACCCAGTGAGTCCATCCAAGTGGATTAATCCACCATGAGTCTACACCAGGAAGCAGAGAGAGCTCTGCTCACAAGGGACAGGACAGAGACCCGAAAGGCACAGCCCTGGGACCCCCTCCTCCAGCCACACCCCACC